>NW_021703776.1:86574701-86699449 GCF_005190385.1 Monodon monoceros
TGTGTGTGTGTGTGTGTGTGTGTGTGTGTGTGTGTGTGTGTGTGTGTTAGGGTTGAGAGCCAGTCCACAGTGCTTAAAAGCACACGATGACATGCAGGATATCCAGCTATGCTGCTAACCTTGTGACAGTAGAAGTTTAATACCCTAAGTTTAGTTTGCTTATCTTTAAAATGGGAACAGTATTAGGGCCTATCTCATTGGTTTATTGTAGAGTAAATAAGCCAGTCCCTGAAACACACTTAACAGGGGGAAAAAGGCAAAAACTAAAACACTAGGATACCTTCAATCTAAGTATAGGAACCCTTGTAAAGACATTTATGTTGAGCAATTTTTCTCACCTGTAAAAAAGAAGTGATGTGTTTTTAACGTCATAGGATTCAATGAGAAAATATACATAAATCGCCAAGCACAAGACTTAGTCCAAAAAGAGCTCATTATACTTCTTGTTTTCCCTTTCATTTTCTCTTTCCTGAAAGCTTAGGACAATTCAATTAAAGAGTAATTATCAAGAACCTATTGTGTGTGCAGGTAGGTGCTGGCTGAGAGGGAGCTGCCAAGTGGATGAGACCTGATCCCTACCAAACACGGAATATGAGACAGTAGGAACCCAGTGCCCTGTGGGGATGGTTAGAGGACTGTCTTATTCATCGTCACACCACCAATCTCTGGGCACCGAGTCTGGCTTTCACCCGAGCAGCTGAATGACCGTGGATGCCCCACTTTAAGCACACATGATCTAGAATATGCGGACTGTATGAAAGTTAAAAATAAACAATTTCAAAAAATGATTCTCCTTTAAAGTGTATCCTTCACAGGATGTTGTAAAAGGCATCATAACAGGATCGTATCAAGGTGGCAGAGGAGTAGGACGTGGAGCTCACCTTCTCCCACAAATGCATCAAAAATACATCTACATGTGGAACAATTCTCACAGAATATCTACTGAACGCTGGCAGAAGACCTCAGACTCCCAAAAGGGCAAGAAAATCTCCACATAACTGAGTAGGGCAAAAGAAAAAAGAACAAAAGAGAGAGAAAGGAATCCGGATGGGATCTGCACCCCTTTTGGGGAGCTGTGACGGAGGAAAGGTTCCTGCACCCGGGGAAGTCCCCTCACTGGCGGCAAAATCAGCTGGGACAGAGAGGGAGCTTCAGAGCCTCGGAGGAGAATGCGGCACCCTGTTTGCAGAGAGAGACCTGCATAGAAGGTCAGTGCTGCCAGCACTCCCCAGCTTGGGTCACTCGTCCACTGGGGAGAGTCGGGGCTGGGTGCTGAGGCTCAGGCTTCGGAGGTCAGACCCCGGGGAGAGGACTGGGGTTGGCTGTGTGGAGACAGCCAGCACACGCTGAGGAAAGAGACAGCAAATATCCAAACCAAAAACCGCCCTCACGCCAAAAAAAATTAAACCCACACAAGCTACGCAGGGACACTGCCACATATAAGTAGCCCTCCAAGACTACAGTAGATAATTGTTTCTCCTAAACTCACACAGTAAGAGAAATACAAGCAAAATGAAGAAGCAGAGGAACTACTGCCAGTTAAAAGACCAAGAGAATTCCCCTGAAGGAACAAACAATGAAATAGACCTCATCAGTCTAATAGACGCCGAGTTCAAAAAACAGGTAATGAAAATACTGAAAGAATTAAGAAAGGCTATTGACAGAAATGCAAATTACTGTAAAAAGGAACTAGAAACTATAAGGAGGAGCCAAGAAAAATTGAAAAATTCGTTTGCCAAGACGAAAGCTGAGGTAAAGGCAATGAATAGAATGAATAATACAGAAAAAAGAATAAGTGATCTGGAAGATAGAATAATGGAAATTACCCAATCAAAACAGCAGACAGAAAACCAAATGAAAAAAAGAAAAAATGAAAGCAATAAAAGAGACCTGTGGGATAATATAAAGCATGCCAATCTACATATAATAGGGATTCCAGAAGGAGAAGAAAGAGAAAAGGGGGTTAAAAATGTATTTGAAGAAATTATGGCTAAAAGCTTCCCAAACCTAAAGAAGGAAACAGATATCCAGATACAGGAAGCACAGAGGGTCCCAAACAAGATGAACCCAAACAGACCTTCACCAAGACATATAATAAAAATGGCCAAAGTTAAAGAGAGGATTTTAAAGACAGCAAGGGAAAAACAAAGAGTTAATTACAAGGGAACCCCCATAAGGCTATCAGCTGATTTCTCTACAGAAAACACTGAGGGCCAGAAGGGAGTAGCAAAATATATTCAAAGTCTTGAAAGGGAAAGATCTGCAGCCCAGAATATTCTACCCAGCAAGATTATCATTTAGAATAGGAGGAGAAATAAAGAATTTCTCAGACAAGCAAAAACTAAAAGAATACAGCAATTCTAAAGCTATCCTAAAAGACATATTGAAAGGTCTGCTCTAAATAGAAAAGAAGCAAGAAGATACAGGAAAGAGGAAATCACAACTGGAAAGTAAATCACTTAGCCAGTATATAGATCACTACTTGTGAAAGTGATGATAAACGCAAGGAACAGCAAAAGGATAAACATGAAGATGTAAAAAGGACATCAAAATTATAAAATGTGGGGAAGGAGGGTAAGAAAATGCAGATTCTTTTTTTTTTTAGAATATGCTTGAGCCTATATGACTATCCATCTAAAGCAAGCAGATACAGGAAGGGGGGTTAACATACTTGAATAACAGGGCAACCACAAATCAAAAACATACAGTAGATTCACAAAAACCAAAAAGAACACAAGCATAAAAGGAAATCATCAAACCACAAAAAGAAAAACAAAGAAGATACAAAGAATCAACTGGAAAACAAAATTTTAAATGGCAATAAATACGTATGTATCAATAATTACCTTAAATGTCAATGAACTGAATGCTCCAATCAAAACACATAGAGTGGCAGACTGGATTAAATAAACAAGAGCCTACAATATGCTGCCTACAAGAGACCCACCTAAGGGCAAAGGACACACATGGATTGAAAGTGAGGGGATGGAAAAAGATATACCATGCAAACGGAAATTACAAGAAAGTAGGAGTTGCAATACTCATATCAGACAAAATAGACTTTAAAGCAAAAGCTATAAAAAAAGATAAAGAGGGATGCTATATAATGATAAAAGGATCAATACAAGAAAAGGATTTTACACTTGTCAACATATTTGGACCTAATATAGGAGCACCCAAATATATAAAACAAATACTAATAGACATAAAGGGAGAAATTGATGGGAATACAATAATAGTAGGAGATTTTAACACCTTGCTCACATCAATGGAGAGAGATGCTAAATGATACAACAGAACAGTTATATTTAATTGATATTTGCAGGACATTACATCCAAAAAAAAACCCCAGAACACACATTCTTTTCAAGTGCACATGGAACATTCTCTAGGAATGACCACATACTAGGGCACAAGACTCACCACAACAAATTTAACAGTATAGAAATTATTTCAAGCATCTTCTCTGACCACAGCAGTATGAAACTAGAAATCAACCACAGGAAAAGAACTGAGGAAGAATTAAAAAAAGATTACATGGGGACTAAACAACATGCTACTAAAAAACCAATGGGTTAACGAGGAAATCAAAAAGGAAATTAAAAATTACCTTGATACAAATGACAATGAAAACACAACTGTACAAAATCTATGGGATGCAGCAAAAAGCAGTTCTTAGAGGGAAGTTCATAGCAATACAGGCCTTCCTCAAAAAATAAGAAAAATTTCAAATAAACAATCTAACCTACCACCTAAAAGAATCAGAAAAAGAACAAACAAAACCTAAAGTCAGCAGAAGGAAGGAAATAATAAAGATTGGGGAGGAAATAAATAAGATAGAGATTAAAAAGACAATAGAAAAAAAAAATCAATAAAACCAAGAGCTAGTTCTTTGAAAGGGTAAACAAAACTGACAAATCTCTGGCCAGGCTCACCAAGAAGAAAAGAGAGAGAACCCAAATAAACAAAATAATAAATGAAAAAGGAGAAAGCTCAAGTGATACCACAGAAATACAAAAAAACATAAGAGAATACTATAAACAATTATATGCCAACAAATTTGACAACCTAGAAGAAATGGACAACTTTCTCACAACATACAGCCCACCAAACTGAATCAAGAAGAAATACATAATTTGAACGGACCAATCACTAGAAGCGAAATAGAATCTGCAATTTAAAAATACGCCCACGGGGCTTCCCTGGTGGTGCAGTGGTTTAGAGTCCGCCTGCCGATGCAAGGGGCACAGGTTCGTGCCCAGGTCCAGGAAGATCCCACATGCCACGGAGCGGCTGGGCCCGTGAGCCATGGCTGCTAAGCCTGCGCGTCCGGAGGCTGTGCTCCGCAATGGGAGAGGCCACAACAGTGAGAGGCCCGCGTACCGCAAAAAAAAATAAATTTAAAAAATAAAATAAAAATACGCCCACAGGGACTTCCCTGGTGGCCCAGTGGTTAAGACTTTACCTTCCAATGCAGAGGGTGTGGGTTCGATCCCTGATCAGGGAGCTAAGATCCCACATGCCTCATGGCCAAGAAACCAAAACATAAAACAGAAAGAAATATTGTAATGAATTCAATAAGACTTTAAAAATGGTCCATATCAAAAAAAACTTAAAAACAAAAAAGTTCCTTACAAGCAAAAGTCCAGAACTAGATGGCTTCACAGGCAAATTCTACCAAACATACAAAGAACTTATACTGATCGTTCTCAAACTCTTCCAAAGGATTGAAGAGGAGGGAACACTCCCACAGACATTTTATGAAGCCAGCATCACCCTGATATCAAAACCAAAGACACCACCAAAAAAAGAAAATTACAGGCCAATGTCTTTGATGAATATAGATGCAAAAATTCTCAATAAAATATTAGCAAATTGATTCCAACAACACATAAAAAAAGATCATACACCACAACCAAGTGGGATTCATCCCAAGTTCACAAGGATGGTTCAACATAGGCAAATCAATCAATGTAATACACCACATTAACAAAAGAAAAGTCAAAAACCAAATAATCATCTCAACAGATGCAGAAAAAGCATTTGACAAAATTCAACATCCATTCATGATAAAAACTCTTACCAAAGTGGGTATAGAAGGAACATATCTCAACATAATAAAAGCCATTTATGACAAACCCACAGCCAATATAATACTCAATGGTGAAAAGCTGAAAGCCTTCCTGCTAAAATCTGGAACAAGACAAGGATGCCCATTCTCACCACTTCTATTCAACACAGTATTGGAAGTCTTAACCACAGCAACCAGACAAGAAAAAGAAATAAAACGTATTCAAATTGGAAGGAAAGAGGTAAAATTATCACTATACGCAGATGACATGATACTATATATAGAAAACCTTAAGGACTCCACACAAAAACTACTAGATAATAAATGAATTCAACAAAGTAGCAGGATACAAGATTAGCATTCAGAAATCAGTTGCATTTCTTTATGCTAACAATAAAATATCAGAAAGGGAATGTAAAAAAGAAATACCTTTCAAAACTCACACACACACACACACACACACACACACACACACACACACAAAACCCCTAGGTATAAAACTGACCAAGGAGGTGAAAGACTTATACGCTGCTAACTATAAAACATTAATAAAGGGACTTCACTGGTGGTGCAGTGGTTGAGAATCTGCCTGCCAGTGGAGGGGACACAGGTTCGATCCCTGGTCCAGGAAGATCCCACATGCACCGGAGCAACTTAGCCCATCCGCCACAACTACTGAGCCTGCACTCTAGAGCCCTCAAGTCACAACTACTGAGCCCATGTGCCACAACTACTGAAGCCCATGTGCCTAGAGCCCATGCTCCGCTACAAGAGAAGCCACTGCAATGAGAAGCCCGCACACCACAAAAAAGAGTAGCCCCTGCTCGCTGCAACTAGAGAAAGCCCACGTGCAGCAACAAAGAACCAACACAGCCAAAAAAAAAAGACTTAAACATAAGACATGATACCATAAAATTCTTAGAAGACAGCATAGGCAAATAATTCTCTGTAATATATCATACCAATGTTTTCGTAGGTTAGTCTCCCAAGGCAACAGAAGTAAAAACAAAATAAACAAATGGGACCTAATCAAACTTACAAGCTTTTGCATAGCAGAGGAAACTATAAAAGCAAAACAAAACAAAACAATGAAGACAACCTACGGAATGGGAAAAAATATCTGCAAATTATGCAACTGACAAGGGCTTAAACTCCAAAGTATACAAACAGCTCATACAACTGAACAACAACAAAAAACAAACAACCCAATCAAAAAATGGGCAGAAGACCTTAATAGACAATTCTCCAAAGAAGACATACACATGGCCAGTAGGCACACGAAAAGATGCTCAGCATCACTAATTATTAGAGAAATGCAAATCAAAACTACAATGAGGTACCACCTCACACTGCTCAGAATGGCCAACATTAAAAAGTCTACCAATAACAAATGCTGGAGAAGGTGTAGAGAAAAGGGAACCCCCTACACTGTTGCTGGGAATGTAAATTGGTGCAGCCACTATAGAAAACAGTATGGAAGTTCCTCAGAAAACTAAAAATAGAATTACCATATGATCCAGCAATTCCACTCCTGGGCAAATACCTGGACAAAATTATAATTCAAAAAGATACATGGGGCTTCCCTGGTGGCGCAGTGGTTGGGAGTCCGCCTGCCGATGCAGGGGACACGGGTTCGTGCCCTGGTCCGGGAGGATCCCACGTGCCGCAGAGCGGCTGGGCCCGTGGGCCATGGCCACTGAGCCTGCGCGTCTGGAGCCTGTACTCCGCGACAGGAGAGGCCCACGTACTGCAAAAAAAAAAAAAAAAGGTACACACGTAGGACCTGTGAAGAAGGGGAGAGGCAGCATGTGGAAAGGAGGGCCTCTGGAGTGTGGCGTTACAGAGTTTGCAGAGCACACTGGACACAGCAAAATATTAGAATATCTGCAGAGGAACTCAAGACAGTGATCAACATTAATGTGTCAGAAGATCGGAGGAAGAACCAAGATGGCGGAGTAGAAGGACGTGCTCTCACTCCCTCTTGCGAGAACACCAGAATCACAACTAGCTGCTGGACAATCACTGACAGGAAGACACTGGAACTCACCAAAAATGATACCCCACATCCAAAGACAAAGGAGAAGCCACAATGAGACGGTAGGAGGGGCGCAATCACAGTAAAATCAAATCCCACAACTGCTGGGTGGGTGACTCACAGACTGGAGAACACTTATACCACAGAAGTCCACCCACTGGAGTGAAGGTTCTGAGTCCCACATCAGGCTTCCCAATGTGGGGATCTGGCAACGGGAGGAAGAATTCCTACAGAATCAGACTTTGAAGCCTAGTGGGAATTGATTGCAGGACTTCAACAGGATTGGGGGAAACAGAGACTCCACTCTTGGACGGCACACACAAAGTAGTGTGCGCATCGGGACCCAGGGGAAGGAGCAGTGACCCTGGGGGAGACTGAACCAGATCTACCTGCTAGTGTTGGAAGGTCTCCTGCAGAGGCAGGGGGTGGCTCTGTTTCACCATGGGGACAAGGACACTGGCAGCAGAAGTTCTGGGAAGTAATCCTTGGCGTGAGCCCTCCCAGAGTCTGTCATTAGCCCCACCAAAGAGCCCAGGTAGGCTCCAGTGAGCCCTCCCAGAGTCTGTCATTAGCCCCACCAAAGAGCCCAGGTAGGCTCCAGTGTTGGGCTGCCTCAGGCCATACAACCAACAGGGAGGGAACCCAGCCCCACCCATCAACAGTCAAGTGGATTAAAGTTTCACTGAGCTATGCCCACCAGAGCAACAGTCAGCTCCACCCACCACCAGTCCCTCCCATCACGCTTCTTAGATAGCTCATCCACCAGAGGGCAGACAGCAGAAGCAAGAAGAATTACAATCCTGCAGCCTGTGGAACAAAAACCACATTCACAGAAAGAAAAGACGAAAAGGCAGAGGGCTGTATACCAGATGAAGGAACAAGATAAAACCCCAGAAAAACAACTAAATGAAGTGGAGATAGGCAACCTTCCACAAAAAGAATTCAGAATAATGACAGTGAAGATGATCCAGGACCTCCAAAAGAATGGAGGCAAAAATCAAGAAGGTGCAAGAAATGTTTAACAAAGACCTAGAAGAATTAAAGAACAAACAAACAGAGATAAACAACACAATAACTGAAATGAAAACTACACTAGAAGGAATCAATAGCAGAATAACTGAGGCAGAAGAATGGATAAGTGACCTGGAAGACAGAATGGTGGAATTCACTGCTGCGGAACGGACTAAAGAAAAAAGAATGAAAAGAAATGAAGACAGCCTAAGAGACCTCTGGGACAACATTAAACACAACAACATTAGAATTATAGGGGTCCCAGAAGGAGAAGTGAGAGAGAAAGGACCAAAAAAATTGGTCGAAAATTTCCCTAACATGGGAAAGGAAATAGCCACCCAAGTACAGGAAGCGCAGTGAGTCCCATACAGGATAAACCCAAGGAGAAACACGCCGAGACACATAGTAATCAAATTGGCAAAAATTAAAGACAAAGAAAAATTATTGAAAGCAGCAAGGGAAAAAAGACAAATAACATACAAGGGAACTCCCATAAGGTTAACAGCTGATTTCTCAGCAGAAACTCTACAAGCCACAAGGGAGTGGCATGATATACTTAAAGTGATGAAAGGGAAGAACCTACAACCAAGATTACTCTACCTGGCAAGGATCTCATTCAGATTCAATGGAGAAATCAAAAGCTTTACAGACAAGCAAAAGCTAAGAGAATTCAGCACCACCAAACCAGCTCTACAACAAATGCTAAAGGAACTTCTCTAAGTGGGAAACACAAGAGAAGAAAAGGACCTACAAAAACAAACTGAAAACAATTAATGGTCAAAGGAACATACATATCGATAATTACCTTAAATGTGAATGGATTAAATGCTCCAACCAAAAGACACAGGCTTGCTGAATGGATACAAAAACAAGACCCATATATATGCTGCCTACAAGAGACCCACTTCAGACCTAGAGACACATACAGACTGAAAGTGAGGGGATGGAAAAAGATATTCCATGCAAATGGAAATCAAAAGAAAGCTGGAGTAGCTATACTCATATCAGGTAAAATAGACTTTAAAATGAAGAATGTTACAAGAGACAAGGAAGGACACTACATAATGATCAAGGGATCAATGCAAGCAGAAGATATAACAATTATAAATATATATGCACCCAACATAGGAGCACCTCAATACATAAGGAAACTGCTAACAGCTATAAAAGAGGAAACCGACAGTAACACAATAATAGTGGGGGACTTTCACACCTCATTTACACCAATGGACAGATGACCCAAAATGAAAATAAATAACAAAACAGAAGCTTTAAATGACACAATAGACCAGATAGATTTAATTGATATTTATAGCACATTGCATCCAAAAACAGCAGATTACACTTTCTTCTCAAGTGCGCATGAAACAATTTCCAGGATAGATCACATCTTGGGTCACAAATCAAGCCTTGGTAAATTTAAGAAAATTGAAATCATATCAAGCATCTTTTCCGACCACAATGCTATGAGATTACAAATGAATTACATGAAAAAAAAGTAAAAAAACACAATCACATGGAAGCTAAAAAATATGTTACTAAATAACCAAGAGATCACTGAAGAAATCAAAGAGGAAATCAAAAACTACCTAGAGACAAATGACAATGAAAACACGACGATCCAAAACCTATGGGATGCAGCAAAAGCAGTTCTAAGGGTGAAGTTTATAGCTATACAAGCCTACCTCAAGAAATAAGAAAAATCTCAAGTAAACAATCTAAACTTACACCTAAAGGAATTAGAGAAAGAAGAACAAACAAAACCCAAAGTTAGCAGAAGGAAAGAAATCATAAAGATCACAGCATAAATGAATGAAATAGCAACAAAGAGAACAATAGCAAAGATCAATAAAACTAAAAGCTGGTTCTTTGAGAAGATAAAGAAAATTGATAAACCATTAGCCAGACTCATCAAGAAAAAGAGGGAGGACTCAAATCAATAAAATTAGAAATGAAAAAGGAGAAGTCACAACAGACACCGCAGAAATACAAAGCATCCTAAGAGACTACTACAGGCAACTCTATGCCAATAAAATGGACAACCTGGAAGAAATGGACAAATTCTTAGAAAGGTAGTAGAAACCTTCCAAGACTGAACCAGGAAGAAATAGAAGATATGAACAGAGCACTCACAAGTAATGAAATTGAAACTGTGATTAAAAATCTTCCAAGAAACAAAAGTCCAGGACCAGATGGCTTCACAGGTGAATTCTATCAAACATTTAGAAAAGAGCTAACACCTATCCTTCTCAAACTCTTCCAAAAAAATGCAGAGGAAGGAACACTCCCAAACTCATTCTATGAGGCCACCATCACCCTGATACCGAAACCAGACAAAGATACTACAAAAAAAGAAAATTACAGACCAATATCACTGATGAATATAGATGCAAAAATCCTCAACAAAATACTAGCAAACAGAATCCAACAACACATTAAAAGGATCATACACCATGATCAAGTGGGATTTATCCCAGGGATGCAAGGGTTCTTCAATATATGCCAATCAATCAATGTGATACACCATATTAGCAAATTGAAGAATAAAAACCATATGATCATCTCAATACATGCAGAAAAGCTTCTGACAAAATTCAACACCCATTTACAATAAAAACTCTCCAGAAAGTGGGCATAGAGGGAACCTACTTCAACATAATAAAGGCCATATATGACAAACCCACAGCAAACATCATTCTCAATGGTGAAAAACTGAAAGCATTTCCTCTAAGATCAAGAACGACACAAGGTCGTCCACTCTCACCACTATTATGCAACATAGCTTTGGAAGTCCTAGCCACGACAATCAGAGAAGAAAAAGAAACAAAAGGAATACAAATTGGAAAAGAAGTAGTAAAACTGTCAGTTTGCAGATGACATGATACTATACATAGAGAATCCTAAAAATGCCACCAGAAAACTACTAGAGCTAATCAATGAATTTGGTAAAGTTGCAGGATACAAAATTAATGCACAGAAATATCTTGCATTCCTATACACCAATGATGAAAAATCTGAAAGCGAAATTATGGCAACACTCCCATTTACCACTGCAACAAAAAGAATAAAATACCTAGGAATAAACCTACCTAGGGAGACAAAAGACCTTTATGCAGAAAACTATAAGACACTGATGAAAGAAATTAAAGATGATAGCAACAGATGGAGAGATATACCATGTTCCTGGATTGGAAGAATCAATATTGTGAAAATGACTCTACTACCCAAAGCAATCTACAGATTCAATGCAATCCCTATCAAATTACCAATGGCATTTTTTACGGAACTAGAACAAATCATCTTAAAATTTGTATGGAGACACAAAAGACCCCAAATAGCCAAAGCAGTCTTGAGGGAAAAAAACAGAGCTGGAGGAATCAGACTCCCCTAACTTCAGACTATATACTACAAAGCTACAGTAATCAAGACAATATGGTACTGGCACAAAAACAGAAACATAGATCAATGGAACAAGACAGAAAGCCCAGAGATAAACCCACGCACCTATGGTCAACTAATCTGTGACAAAGGAGGCAAAGATATACAATGCAGAAAAGACAGTCTCTTCAATAACTGGTGCTGGGAAAACTGGACAGCTACATGTAAAAGAGCGAAATTAGAACACTCCCTAACACCGTACACAAAAATAAACTCAAAATGGATTAGAGACCTAAATGTAAGACCGGACACTATAAAACTCTTAGAGGAAAACATAGGAAGAACACTCTTGGACATAAATCACAGCAAGATCTTTTTTGATCCACCTCCTAGAGGATAAATAAATAACAAAAATAAACAAATGGGACCTAATGAAACTTCAAAGCTTTTGCACAGCAAAGGAAACCATAAACAAGATGAAAACACAGCCCTCAGAATGGGAGAAAATATTTGCAAACGAATCAACGGACAAAGGATTAATCTCCAAAATATATAAACAGCTCATGTACCTCAATGTTAAAAAGACAAATAATCCAATCCAAAAATGGGCAGAAGACCTACATAGACATTCCTCCAAAGAAGACATACAGATTGCCAAGAAGCACATGAAAAACTGCCCAACATCACTAATTATTAGAGAAATGCAAATCAAAACTACAATGAGGTATCATCTCACACCAGTTAGAATGGGCATCATCAGAAAATCTACAAACAACAAATGCTGGAGAGGGTGTGGAGGAAAGGGAACCATCTTACACTGTTGGTGGGAATGTAAATTGATACAGCCACTATGGAGAACAGTATGGAGGTTCCTTAAAAAACTGAAAATAGAATTACCATATGATCCAGCAATCCCACTACTGGGCACATACCCAGAGAAAAGCATAATTCAAAAAGACACATGCACCCCAATGTTCATTGCAGCACTATTTACAATAGCCAGGTCATGGACGCAACCTAAATGCCCATCGACAGACAAATGGATAAAGAAGATGTGGTACATATATACAATGGAATATTACTCAGCCATAAAAAAGAACAAGATTGAGTCATTTGTTGAGATGTGGATGGATCTAGAGACTGTCATACAGAGTGAAGTCAGAAAGAGAAAAACAAATATCGTATATTAACGCATGTATGTGGAACCTAGAAAAATGGTACAGATGAACCGGTTCGCAGGGCAGAAGTTGAGACACAGATGTAGAGAACAAACGTATGGACACCAAGGGGGGAAAACCACGGTGGGGTGGGGATGGTGGTGTGCTGAATTGGGCAATTGGGACTGACATGTATACACTGATGTGTATAAAATTGATGACTGATAAGAACCTGCAGTACAAAAAACAAACAAACAAAAAAAACAACTAATACTAAACTTTATTTGGGTTATTTGTATGGAAATATGTTAATATGTTTCAGACATTACATGAAATTTCTAAAAATCTTATATGTTGTGGTATAATGTTATAAGTCATAATTCTAGCTATTACTTTAAAATGTATATCTCAGAAATAACTAAATTTCCTTGTCAATTGCATTATTATGAACTTTCATCAAATCTTTAACCGTGGTCATTTTTAAGTCTTTTGTCATTTACAGACAGTTCTGGGTGTACTGATGGTTTTGCAAAAATGTTCCTATAAAAGGGTTTCATCTTCAAGGAATTCATGGAAAAGACTCTGACAAGTACAGGTTTCTGGTAACTGACTATACGGCTGAACTGAATGAATAAGCATTTTCAGAACTCTAATGGAAAACTGATGAATTCATAAAAGTGCTAACAAAAGATCAAGATGAAAAAAATTAATTACATGGGACTGAGTGAACTGATGAGGATGATTATAATTTTTGTGACTTTCTGTTTGAATGAAAAAAAAATCCCACAAGGACTCAGAGGCAAAAAATATACAAATCAATTTTCACTGCAAAGTAAAGGAGCTGTTACAGTGGAGGATTCCTGGACTGAATGTCAATATTATGACATAGTATGAGTGTGTTTCATAATTGCAATCATTGTTGCTTTTGTTGTGGTCATCCACTTACAATGCTTGGTGTCAGTTTATTTATCTCTTGTAAAAATAAAATACAGTGTATGTGTGTGTGAAAAAAAAAAGATACATGCACCCCTATGTTCATAGCAGCACTATTCACAATAACCAAAACATGGAAATAACCTAAGTGTCCATCAATGGATGAATGGATAAAGAAGATGTGATATATACAATGGAATACTACTCAGCCATAGCAAAGAATGAAATAATGCCATTTGCAGCAACATGGATGCAACTAGAGATTATCATACTAAGTGAAGTAAGTCAGAAAGAGAAAGACAAATGCCATATGATATCACCTACATATGGAATCTAAAATATGGCATAAATGAACCTATCTATGAAACAGAAACAGACTCACAGACATAGAGATCAGACTTGTGGTTGCCAAGGGGGGTAGGGAGGGATAAGGATGGACTGGGAGTTTGGGGTTGGTAGATGCAAGCTATTACATTTAGGATGGACAAACAACAAGGTCCTACTGTATAGCACAGGGAACTATATTCAATCTCTTGGGATAAACCATAATGGAAAAGAATATGAAAAAGAATGTCTATATGTGTACAACTGAGTCACTCTGCTGTACAGCAGAGATTGGCACAGCGTTGTAAATCAACTATACTTCAATTTTTAAAAAAATGTTAAAAATAAATAATTGAAATCAGGATCTTGAAGTGATAGCTACATCCCCATATTCATTGCAGCACTATTTGCAATACCTAGTGAAGATACAGAAACAACTGAAATGTCCATGGACAGAAGAATGTATACAGAAAATGCGGTATAAACATACAATAAATATTATTCAGCCTTAAAAAAGAGGGAAATGACACCATTTGCAACAACATGGAAGGCATTCTAAATGAAGTCAGTGAGTCACAAAAGGACAGAAGGACTGCATGATTCCTCTTACATGAAGCATCTAAAATAGTCAGACTTACAGAAGCAGACAATAGAATGGGGATTGCCAGGGTCGGGGGGGAAGGGAAAATGGGGACTTGTTCAATGGGTATAAGTTTTCAGTTATACAAGGTGAATAAGTTCAAAAGATCTCTGAAAATCGTAGTGCATATGGTTAACAATTCAGTAGTGCACACTTAAGAATTTGTTAAGAGGGTACATTTCATGTTCAGTGTTCTTACCATAAAAAAAAATGGGAGCACAAGGAAATTTTGGAGGTGATGGATATGTTTATTACCTTGATTATGATGATGGTTTCATAAGTATGAGTATGCATACTCATCAATTTGTATACATTAAATGTGTCCAATCTGTTTATGAATATACTTCAACAAAGGTATAAAAAAGTTAAAGCTATTGAAAACATTAAAAAAATTAAAATAAAAAATAAAAGCCGTCATAATAACTTTTAATTTTATCTTTATTTATGGAGGTAGTTATTTTTATGCCCATTTCATTGCTAAGACACTGAGGGCCAAATGGCACGAATTAGGTAAGTCTCCCAGGGCCACCTGGCAAATAAATGGTGTTTGCAGACCTCCATATTATTATCATTGTTATTATTATTATTATCTTTTTTTTTTACAATTCAGTGGTTTTTAGTATTATATTTAAAGTTGTGCAGTTATTACCATCATTTAATTTTAGGACACTTCCAAAAGAAATCCCATACCCATTAGGAATCACTCCCTATTTCCCCCTACCCTGACAATTCTAATCTACTTTGTCTCTATTTCCATAGGATTTTTATATCTCCCTAATGTACTCACATAATTCAATTTTTAAAAAAATCAACTTACAGAGCTTTTTAAGAACAGAATGCTGTATAGCTACCAATGGAACTATTTATCTTAACTTGAATAAGTCACTTTAAAATTTCAGAGTACAAACCTGGATCCTTTTCCCCTGAATTGCTTGTTTTCTTTTTTTTTTAATAATAATTCTTTTTTAAAATAAATGTATTTATTTATTTTTGGCTGTGTTGTGTCTTCTTTTCTGTGCGAGGGCTTTCTCTAGTGTGGCGAGCAGGGGCCACTCTTCATCGCGGTGCGCGGGCCTCTCACTATCGTAGCCTCTCTTGTTGCGGAGCACAGGCTCCAGACGCAGGCTCAGTAGCTGTGTTTTCTTGAACTTTATTCCTCAGGTATTATAATCACTAACTGCAAACAGTTTCTCTTTGAATTCTCTTTGGCAAGAATCCAAATTTTTACTTTTTTAAAAAAGGAGCAACTCTGAAGAGAAGAAATTAGGCAGATAGTTCATGGCTTCTGTATTTCTTATTCTAGATTTAGAAAACTTCCTTATTTGATTCAACATTAGGCACTTGATGAAACAATAAAATGCGAAAAAGAAAATGTTTCAGATTGTTTTCCTGACATAAGACACCTCGCCTAGTTAGTGAGCTGATGTGTATCTTGTTTCCAAGGTAGAATGTAAACTCTCTCAGAAGGGAGATCAAGGCACTCATTCATTACTTCACATCTGTCCTGTACACTGCATGGGCGCTTTATATTTTATTATAGGTCCCAATTATAAGTATGAAATCAGAAAAGAAAAACCTAAATTTGTTCTCCAACGTGGGGGAAAATGGTTACAAATGCTCACTTCTCCCTACAAGTCAGTTTAGCATTTCAATTCATACTTGGCGTTCCAAGGAAGCTATATAAGAAGCACAGTTCCTGCTCTATAAAAATTTATTAGCTTTCCACTGTGATGTCCCAAGGTAAAGTCACAAATTATGAGAAAGCCAAATCTATAAAGAACCTTAAAAGACCATCTGGTCCAACCAGCTCTTATTTTCTTGATCTGAAATATGATAAGTTGGAGTTGCCCAAGCAAATCAGGACAAAGCTGCTATTCAGTTTGGGGTACCACTCATTAAACTAACAAATGTAGTAAATGTGGTAAACATTATGAAAACCCATTGCTGTATGCAAACATTCAGATGTACAAGAAAGATAAGGAATGATGGTTTTTTTGGGTTTTTTAAAACAAATTATTCGAAGTATTCTAAATAGAAGATCCAATAATGCAGAAAAACATCCTGTAAAGTTAGATTTACCCACAACTTTTCAGGAACAGCTCATAAAACTGGGTGTATATATATTGAAACAAAAGTTGTTAGAAGGGGAACCTATTACGAGCTTCAGGCTTTGCACCTGCATCTCATTTAATCCTTCAAAACCCTGTGAGGCTGGCAGAGCCATCACCGCCCTTTCACAGCTAAGAGAACAGACTCAGGGAGACCAAGTAATTTAGCTAAGGGCTCACAACTGGTTAAAAAATAAATTTAAAAAGGCCCTCAGTTACTAACATAACGTATTCTGATGTCATACAGCCTTTGGCAAGGTTTAATTCAATGGCATATTCAACACAAACATTACAATATTATTCTCTGACCTTCATTTCCATGGCTGGCCTGATTTTATCACATTTTTATATTTTTAAACCAATTTCCAAAGTGACCTTTCTTTGAAGTCTACCAGCTGACAGCTGGTACAGCTGTGAATGTACTGTAAATGACAGGATACATTTTTTTTTTCATTTTCACTTCCCTCACTGCCTACTCCAGAGAATGACAAATGAAAGATTTTAATCAACACTTTTTGCACATTAAAATTTCAAGCTCTGTAATCGCAAAAATTAATCCCACAGAGTTTACCTTAAGCAAACTGGTTGCTTCAGAATGACTTAATCAATGTTATCATGAAAATAAAATACATTTCTAGCAGGCACCACAGGAGGAAATTGGTGACCAAAGCCTCAGGGCTGCTCAAGCTCAAAAATAACAGGAAAGTTGAAAAAGGTATTGGACTAGGAGTTTAGATTCCTGGATTCCACTTCTGGTTCTGCCACTTACAAGTAGTAAGAGATGACCTAACTTCCTGGGACATGTTTCACTTTCAGTAAAACAGAGAATATAACTCTTGACCTATCTTGTACACAAGATTGTTCTGATGGTCAATGGAGATAATGGGCAGATTTAAAAACATGGTGCTAAACAGCACCATAGATATTATTTTATAGGTGGAAAAAGGAAGCCCAGAGAGGCTAAATAACTTGAAAACGTCACACAGCCAGGGGATGACAGAGCCAAAGACGGGAACCCCTGAGATTTTCAGTCCTGAGCTTTTTAGAGTCCACTTGTTGTCTTTAACAGCTTCTACTCAATGAACTTTGCACATTATTACTCAACATTATTTGCGTGCCACCTCAATAAAACTACTCTGGTGTCCCTTTGGGAAAGTGTCATAACCATTCTTGATTTATAAAGCTACACCTCAAAATGCAAGCTTCCTGATTTAATATCTTAATGCTGGAAAGGCTATTCCCGGTCAATTGGACCGACCTGAAGCATAAGAATTCGTTCTACTACATCCGCGAGAGGCATACTGGGCAAAGTACTCACAACCATCTCTAAGGCCAATAAAAGAACTTCTTTGCAGCCCACTTTAAAACAACTGAAACTTTCTTTGCAGCGTGTACCAAATCAGATTGCTTTTTAAGTCCAAGCTTTGCTCACTTCATATATATGGCATTAGCAGGATCGAGAAAAGAGCTGGAGGACCCTTGGGTTCTGCCACGAGCTCCCTGGGGAAAAAAACTCTCCAGGCTTCAATCCCCCAGAGTGTGAAAAGAGGGTGACGACAGCAAACACCCCCAGTGTTCCCCTCGAGGGATGCTGAGAAACTATTGGGCGGGAGAGCGGACGGTGCGCAGGATGACTGAGCAGCCTACTCAGCGGGGTCCCAAGCAGCCCAGTGCAGACACTGGGCGCAGGCGGTCCCACCCCGGGCCCCGCCCGGCTAGGGGGGGGGACTGCGCGTGGGGGCGCCCCTTCCCCGGCTTCTTTAGTGCGACCGGCGGGGGTCACTCACCGGGCCAGGAGCTCTAGGAAGATCACGTTACTGCAGCAGCCTGCGAAAACCAGGCCCACCGCGAAGGCCGGGCGCATGGCCGGGGCAGGGTAAGGGGAGCGAGCGCGCAGAGGAAGCGCCCGCCTAGACTGCTACCCCAGGAAACCCGGCTGCCGCCTCGCCGCGGCACTGAACATCACCACCGTCCCGGAGTGCTGCTCTCCCGGGGCCGTCGCTGTCTCCCTTTTCCCGGCGGCCGCCACCAACGCTGCCGGCGAGGAGCTGTAGTTAGCCGTCAGCCGGGGCCCCATTCATCCGAAGGGGTGTCCGAATCCGGGCCAGACTACACTTCCCAGAATGCTGCGCGCCCGTACGTCCGGCTGCGTCGTAACTCGCCTCTGCCCGGCAGCTCCACCGGAGAGGAGAGACAGGCGAGGTGCCCGTCATGCCTCGCGCGGTAGCAAGCCGCGGGGCTTGCTGGGAAGTGAAGTTCCAACGTTGTTAATGTTGTTTCTTAAGAGGCCGCCAAGGGCTCTGAAAGGGATTCGTCCAGCACTTTCACGGTAAACTCACAGCTGACGGCACTAGAGGTACACACCTGTGATTGCTTGATCGTTGGAAGTATTCTAGTATCTGAAAATTCTCCTGAATTGGGAGAAAGTAGAAATTCTCTGAACTTCCTTCTCTACCTTTTGAAAAGAACATTGGACTCGGGAAGTTCTGGGATTGAATCTTGGCTTAGCCACTAATCAGCTCGGCTATCTCAGGCAACTGCTTTCTCATCATAGGTAAAGATGGGAACAGTTAATGCCCATCTTACCTGGCTGTTGTGAGGATTAAAAGCTATGATCACCTGGGGATCTTGTTAAAATGCAGGTTCTGATTCACTAGACCTGCTGTGGGGCCTGAGGTTCTGCACTTCCAACAAGTTACCAGGTGTCAGTGATGCTACAGATCTGTCAAACACACTTGGAAGAGCACATGCCTATAAACCAGCTGACTCTGGAGACCTTTCCATCCCACCCGTCTCACTGGCTCAGGGACTCTGGGCCAGCCAACCAGCCATCCAGGCTCCTCTTTCCCTGTAGCCTACAGTCAGGCTCAAACAAACTAACTTGTCCTTCTCCTTCACTTTAACACTGAATATCTTTAAAGAGTAATCTATATTCACGGTCTCTGCTTTTTACTCTCATCAAAGCCAGGTTATTGAAAGTAGCCCCATTTAGAGCCCTAATGACCTCTCAATTGTCCAAACCAAATATCACAGGCTCACCTTACTTGATCTTGCCACGGCTTTCGACAATGAAAGCTCAATCCTCTTGACATTCTCTTGTCCCTCTGCTCATAAGACATGAGCGGCCTGTTTCTCTTTCTACTTCTCTGACTTATCTTTTTCAGTTTTCTTTTTGGGCTTTTCCTCCTCTGCCCACTGAGTTCTCCTAACAGAGCTCCATCATTTGTCCCTCCTCTATTTCCCTGAACACTTTCTATTGGTTATCTCATCTTCATAACTTCAACCATCACCATATGTAACTGAGATCTTACGTGTATGTACAGCCCCAATCTCCTGTGTGCCTTAAATCAAAGTTTCCAACTGCTTGACATTTTCACCAATAAATCCTTGTAAACCCCTCAACAACAGCATATACACAGTTCATTATCTACCCTCCCAAATAGGGCCCTTATTTCTACTAAGGACATTATCCACTATCTGTTCTCTTTGGGCAAAAACCTAAAAGATATTCACAGTCTTCCTTGCCTTCCCATCACACATTTCTTTTATCTCTACATTCTGTCAATTCTGCCTCACAAGTATCTCTAGATTCCAGCCTCGCCTTTCAGTTTACATCGATGTCTACTTATCCTCCTAACATATCTTGGTGCCTTCAGCCTCTTCCGTCTTCAACTCATCCTCCATGCTGTCGCCATACTGTTTCCAAAAACAAACTCAAACTCTTTATGTCACACTGCTTTTCCAAGATGTCTGTTCCAATTACCAGTACTGTGTAACAAACCACCCCAAAATGTGGTGATTCAAAATGTAGTATAGGGCTTCCCTGGTGGTGCAGTGGTTGAGAGTTCGCCTGCCGATGCAGGGGACACGGGTTCGTGCCCCGGTCCGGGAAGATCCCACAGGCTGCGGAGCGGCTAGGCCCGTGGGCCATGGCCGCTGAGCCTGCGCATCCGGAGCCTGTGCTCCGCAACGGGAGAGGCCACAACAGTGAGAGGGCCGCGCACCGCAAAAAAAAAAAAAAAAAAAAAAAAAAAAAAAAAAAAAATGTAGTATAGAACAAAAAGATGTTCTCTCTCACACACAGTTCTGTATGTTGACAACGTCGACATATACCTAGTCCGTTCTCCATTGGAGTTTCGGATGCCGTTGTGGTCAGATGCCAGCTAAGGCTGGAGCCTTCCGAAGGCATGACTGGGCTGATGAATGGCTCTCTCCTCATGGCCTCTCTTAGGCTGTGTTTCCTCACAATATTGTGGACTCAGGTTAGCCAGACTTCTTACAAGATGACTAGCTCCCCCTAGAACAAACGTTCCAAGAGATCAAGTCAAAAGCTGTAGTGGCCTCAGTGTGTGACACTGACACACAGTGTCACTTGCACCAAATTCTATTGGTTCCATTGGCCAACCCAGATTCATTGTGGGAGGGGACTAGCAAAGGCATCATCTGTGTGGGGGGGGAAGGGGCATCTTTGAAGACTAGCTATACAATGTTTCTTGGCTCCTTGTGTGAAATTCACTCTCTGTAGAAGGCATGCAAACATGTCACCATCAAGCCTCACTTTACGTTTGTAATTTCCTCTCCTGCCATTCTTTCCAGTGCTACCTGGACTCCTGCCACATTAAATGCTCTGTACTCTGAGTTTATAGTGACTTTCAAAATTCGCATCTGTGCACATGCTTGCTTGCTCTGAAAACCCTTTTCTTTTTGGCCATCTCCTACTCATCCTTTTATGGCAATGGGGGACACAGGAGTGAGTAGATACTTCTACACTGTACAGGGGGAAGGTCCCTGCTCAGACATCACCTTTCTGTGTGGTTTTTCAAAGCACCATTCACAGTTCCCTCCTCTATATCTCTAGCACCCCATCCATACATAAACCAGTCCATGAATCATGTTGTATTGTAGTTATACATGTTCATGTTGGTCTCCCCCTTTAGACCATGCCCCTTTGTGGACAGAGACCAAGAGTAACTAACTCATCTCTAGATCCTTAGCATTATATACAGTGACTGGTATATAATATGTACATACGCTTTTTGTTGAATGAACGAATGAGTGAGCTTGACTTCATTATTTGAGTCAAATAATTCACACCTCATAAATTCAATAAATATATAATATTTTTCATCTTGACTCATTTCTAAAATGTACACATCAAAAATGTACTGCTCAATAATTTGCATAAACAATGATATATAACCAATACCCTGGCCAGGAAACAGAACATTACCAGCACCCCAAAAGATCCCTGTGGCCCCTTCAAATCACTAATCCCCTCCAGGAATAACCCCATTTTTTACTTTCTAGCAACACAGATTAGTTTTGCCTGGTTTTAGACTTGACATAAATGGAATCATACAAAATATTTTCTTTTGTTTCTGCTTCTTTCACTCAACGATATGTTTGTCGGTTCATATGTGTTGTTGCATGTACTTGTAGTTCATTTATTCTCATTGCTGGATAACATTCTCTTGTATGAATGTACCACAATTTATCTCTTCTCCTGGTGATGGACATTTTGGGCATTATGAAGAGTGCAACTATGAAATTTCTTGTACATAACTTTTGGTGAACATAAACACATTTCTGTTGGATATTAGTGGATTAATCAAGGTCCTTAGTCAAGAAACAGAAATCATACAGTAACGAACAAGGAAAGTTTAATATAAAGAATTATTAACAGTAACAGAGGATTACTTAACATAATGGGTTAAGAAACTCCCAAGATTATAGGAATAGTAGCTACAACCTAGGAATGAAGCAGACCACTCAAGGAAGGAACAAATTTGGAAGAGGGCCTTCTCTCTTGCAAATTGAGACTCAGGCTTTACCAAAGAGGGCATGGCTATAGCCCACTAGCTAGTAGAAAAGTTCCGTAAGGTGCTGATAAAACTAGCCGTGAACCACCCTCTGGGGTCCGGCTGGGGCACTGGCCAAGTCATCGGGTGTTGTACTTTCCAGGAAGCTGACTGGGGCTCTGGAGAACTTCCTGGTAAACTCCTGGAAGGATACCACCGAACTCACTGAGGCGAGGGCCACGGGATGTCCTATATGCTGCAGGAACAAGAAGAAAGGAAAAAGCACCAGAACCAGGAAGACAGGGCCCCTCCTCCCGCTGTGTTCCTGCAGTGCTGTCATGACGAAGGTCCACACTGTGCCACCTGGCAGAGGGGAAATGTCCAGAGGATCCAGCTCCAGCATCACAAGCAGGGCCGTGAGGGGTGGATTTTGAGCTGGGAGGCTGTAAATCGACAACTGAGACTCCCATGGGGTGGGGGTGGGGGGTGTTAGGGTCATTTCAACTTCCATATTTTAATTGTTTCATCGTAAAACCAAAGTTACAAAGTGCAGGCCAGGCTTCATCTCCCAGGCTTTTTTCTGCCTTCCCCTCTGCGTTCAAACTTCTAGCATCTTTGAATGAATAGCGACATCTTAGACAGCAGCTGGGCTCAACGTGTTTAAACCTTCGCACAATCCGCTTCCCTTGCGTGGAAGGACCTATTGCTTTGGGAATGTTCGTCATCTTTGCTCCTGTGTTGTCAGCAGGAAAAAGCTGTCAAGGTTGTCTTAAAAGCCATTTTTGCGTCTAGCTCCAGCCACTCAGACATATTTTGAATCATTTATTAAATCCACTTAACCAAGGTGTTGACAAAAAATTAAGTAAGATGACTGCTGTGGGATACTGCTTGACAAGTGTCCTCA
The DNA here is from genome assembly GCF_005190385.1 of Monodon monoceros. Taxonomy (NCBI): domain Eukaryota; kingdom Metazoa; phylum Chordata; class Mammalia; order Artiodactyla; family Monodontidae; genus Monodon; species Monodon monoceros. The sequence continues at coordinate 86,598,061 of NW_021703776.1, forward strand.
AGTTGACAATCCTACAGAGATCTGTCACTTGATTTAAAAAAAAAAAAAAGTTCTCATATCTATTATGTGGGGATGATTTTCTCCTCTATCACATAAATCTTGAGATGCTTGGAGCTGTGCATGGGGAAGGCACACTATAAATATACGTGAGGTATTATTTATAAAGTCAAATTTTTTTGTTACTTGTTTCATAGGTCAGATTCAAGCAATGCCCCAGTGTGTTGATAGATTTATGTGATCTAGCTTCTTCAAGGATGTTATTCAAAGACAGATGACCTTTTTTCAGAGTACTGTAGTTAAGGCACATGGAGCTTTGGCCAGGAAGGAAACTTTCTTGACCAGAATGTTAGTGGTATGAGGTCAAGGACTTTGTCTTATTAGCCACGGTACCCTCTATATCTCTATGGTGTTTGGCTCATAGCAGATGCTCACTGAGTTTGGATTGGAAGGTCGAAAGGAAGAAAGAAAGGAATGGAGGGACAGAGGGATGGAGGGACAGAGGGATGGAAGGACAGAGTGAGGGAGAGAGAGAGGGAGGGAGTGAGGGAGAATGAAGGACCTTTAGGAAAACCAGCTCCTATGTAAGAAACTCATATGCAAAACAGGTGAGGGGTTGAAAATGGTACCTGCTATGGTAGAAACTACTAAGCAGGTTAAACGCCTGAAGAAATAGTCCTGAGTGCTCAAGGCTATGGGCGAGCTCCTGGTGGCAAGAACTATGTCTACTTGAACCGTGTGCCTCCCAGTTTTCCCCTTCATTGTTGCTGAATTGATGTTTGTTAAATTGTATTATTGAATTGAGGTGGCAAATCTCACTATGAGGAAAAGATACTGTTAAACCACTTTTAGGGAAAAAATGATGTCAGAGAATCAAGTATTTACATCAGGTATGACGTGTCTCTAAGTTAGTTACTATGCTTCCACCTTCCCCAACCCTAGGATAACTGATAATATTTTAAGAGAATAAAACGAACCCATGGGGTCATTTCATTTTGATTTTCCTACCCTGGTTCCATCACCTTTTCCCCATCTCAGGCATTAAGCTATGTTACTAACCCACCTGCTGAAACACGCTTTGATCTGCTATTCCCCAGGAGTGAACGTAGCACATCACAGTGACTGTTTCAGTTTCTAAATGCTTCTGCACAGAGTCCATCTACCCCTCCATCAATTATGTGAGGTAGATGGGGATTATTATTCCTACGAGAAGATCTGAGGGTCAAAATGTTTAAATATATTTGCTAAGGCTCACAAATTTGAATGCATGTGGGACTAGGCAGGTGAGGTCAACATGAAGCTGATTTTCAAAGTAAATGGTGAAACTGTGCAGAACATATTGAGTTTTTTGGGGAATCGGAAGGTGTAATCCGTGTCTGGGTACATTCAAATTCAAACTTTTTTAATTTTAGTTTTAATTTTGGCAACATGTATATTACAAACAGTTTACCATCTTAACTGTTTTTAAGTGCACAGTTCCCTGGTATTAAATACATTTACATTGTTGTGCAACTATCACCACCATCATCCCCAGAACTTTTTGCATCTTGCAAAACTGAAACTCTGTAGCCATTAAACAATCATTCAGCCTTACTTCCTCCCCCCCAGCCCCTGGCAACCACCATTCTGGTTTCTGCTTCTATGAATTTGACTACTCTAGGTACTTCATGGAAATAGAATCACACAGTATTTATCTTTTTATGACAGGTGTATTTCACTTAGCATAATGTCCTCAAGGTTCATCCATGTTGTAGCAGGTGTCAGAATTTCCTTCTCTTTTAAGGGTGAATAATATTCCACTGTCTGTATACACCACAATTTGTTTATCCATTCATTAATTGATGGACACTTGAGTTGCTTCCATCTTTTGGCTATTGCCAGTAATGCTGCTATGAACATGGGTGTACAAATTTTTCTTTGAGACCCTGCTTTCAGCTCTTTGGGGAGTATACTCAGAAGTGGAATTGCTGGGTCGGATGGTAATTCTATCCTTAATTTTTTAAGAAACCATCATACTATTTTCCACAGCAGGCACACCGTTTTCTATTTCTACCAACAGCACACAAAGATTCCCTGTATTCTGTCTCCTTGCCAACACTTATTTTCTGGTTTTTCTTTTTTTTTTTCCTTTAAAAATAGTAGCCATCCTAGTGGGTGTGAGGTGGTATCTCATGGTGGTTTTGATTTGCAAGTCTCTAATGATTAGTGACACTGAGCATCTTTTTGTGTGCTCACGAGCCATTTGTATATCTGCTTTGGAGAAAGATGCATTCAAGACCTTTGAATTCTCATTTTAAAGCATGGAATTTTGAGCCAGGTTCTTTCTGCGGGCTGATGGCTTCTGACCCCGGATCACGCCCTAAGCAACAGAGCCAGGACGAGAAGGAGGCAGTCCTTGCCCAGCCCACATCTGGCACCTGCTCAATCTGCTCCACCGTCTCACCCAAACAGGTTCCCTTTGCGATGGATGACACTTCTTACTTCTTCTTCATTTAAAAAAATTATTTTGTAGATTTATTTTTGAATTTGTAACACATGCACATAGTACAAAATTCAAAAGTCACAAAGGATACCAGTGTAAAACAATTTCCTTCCCTTTCCTGAACCTCCATCACCCAGCACCCCTACTTTGAGGCTACCATCGTCACTAATGTTTTGTGCATTCTTCCATTTACTACAAAATATGTAGGATTTTCTCACTCAGACACTATTTTTTTTCTTTAATAATACATCTTGGAGAACATTCCATTGTAGTGTTGTGTTGTTCTTTTTAATGACTGCATAATATTCTATTTATGGATGTGCTGTCTTTTATTTCACCAGTTCCCTGTTGTTGGATCTTTAGGTTGTTTCCAATATTTTGCTCTCACAAACAGCACTTCACTGAATATCAATGGCACGTATTTTTGAGTAAACTGAAGAAGTGGACAATTGGTCATGACTTAGCTATGAAACATAGTCCAGTTAACTGACTGACTCATGTCATGTTTCAGATTCATGTTTTAGATTGGTAGGATTAACAGTACCAAGCTTTTTCAATGCAGCATTATTTACAATAGTCAAGATATGGAAATAACCTAAATTCCCATCAATGGATGAAAGAAGATGTTATACACACGCACACACACACACACACACACACACACACACAGTAGAACTACTCAGCCGTAAAAGAGAATGAGTTCTTGCCATTTTCAACAACATAGATGGACCTTGAGGGTATTATGCTAAGTGAAATAAGTCAGAGAAAGGCAAATACTACATGATTTCACTTACATGTGGAATCTAAAAAAACAAAGTGAAGAAACATACAAAACCAAACCAAACCCAGACTCATAGGTATAGAGAACAGATTGGTGGTTTCTAGAGGGGAGGGAAGTTGGGAGGGTGGTGCAAAATGGGTGAAGGGGATCAAAAATACAAGCTTCCAGCTATAAAATAAATGTCATGGGGATGTACAGTACAGCATGGGGAATATAGTCAGGAACATTGTAGTAACTTTGTATGATGACATGTGGCAACTAGACTTATTATGGTGATCATTTCACAGTGTATACAAATGATTCACTATGTTGCACACCTGAAACTAATATAACATTTTATGTCAATTGTACCTCAATAAAAACAAAACAAAACACCAGGATCCAACCCTCAATTTGCATATTCACCTCACCCACCTTACTATATTTAAAACAGTTATTTCATTCATTGTGGATTTTTCTGCATTGATTTTGATTTTTTGAAATATTGCATTAAAATATTATTTTTTACCACAAGAAAAAAATTGAAAAAAAAAAAATAGTGCCAAGCTTTCACAGGACTCCCATACCAAAGGATACTTCTTCCTAAACCCTTTCCCATAACCAGATAGTGAAAAAAACAAAGTATTTTATCTAATATTTATGTACAAGACAAAATATTATATAGTATGCTTCATACATTGTCTTTAAAACTACGGCCTAACAATAATTCCTCATAGGTATAATATCACTAGAAATAAATGTTAGTGCCACAAGGGCAAGATTCCAGCTAAGCAAATTTCCAGATAATGCATCAATTTTAGAACTGAAAATTGTACTGAAATAATTTTTAATGGAAATCTTCATGTTATTCCCTGCTTTATCACATTTAATACAGGGAACATTGACTGTCCTTATCTTGTGCACTGAACATTGTGGTTTTGAGCATCCATTATTGCAGTGTGGTGATTCTTACTGAGTCACTGGATGAACCACGGCCTCTGAGCGCCCTGATACTAAATGGCCTCCGATTTTCTCCAGGAAACGAACTCTGCCCGATGAAGGCAGATCGATGCTCCTCCGGCGCCCTCTAGTGTCCTGTGCTCACCCTGGTCTATCACTTAACACTTGAAATTGTTTCCTTGCCTATCTTCCCGCGCCACACCGCAAGCTCTGTGAGGGAAGTATGAGGTTCTTGCCACTTTTGTGCACCCAGCTCTCAACAATAGTGCCTCGCCAACAATAGTCACCCATAAATATTTGTTGAGTGAATGAATTATTGAATAAATGAATGAAGGAGTGAGTGAATAGATTCCTGTATTCCTTTTCTGAGTTCTCCTCCCTGCTTTTTATGGTTTTAATTTGATCTTCTTTTGCACTGTTGCTCTGTACACATTAAGCTACATTAAGCATGTTGGCCTTTGGCCACTGTCCCTTCCAGCTCTCTCTAACCTAAGAAACCCGACTGACTGACCACGTGATTGGGTTTAAAAACAAGTTAGGAATAGAGAGTTCTGCATGATTCAAGTTTATAGCTTTAGCGCATAATCTTTCTAACAGGTGTTTTGGGAATTTAAAGACCTATTTTGTTTTCCTTCTGGTTCTTGGGTTCCGAATAGAGTTGTCAGTCAGCTGATTGCTGGGTTAGAAAGCTATTGCTGTTTTGTAAGTCTACAAAAATTCAGTAGGCGGTGGGTTATGTGGTCAACACAATGCTAGGAATTATGGGATTATACATCACAAGGCTTGCCCATGGTAAGAGCTTCATACGGATCTGTTGATGGATAAAGGAAAAGTGCAGAGAATGGGCCTGCTGCCCTCAATAATAATAGCTAACATATGGAACATTTACTGAATGCCGGGCACCTTTCCCAAATTATCTCATTTAATCTTTATAAAAATCCAGTGAGATAGGCGTAGGCACTATTATGATCTCCACTTTCTAGGGGAAGCAATTGAGGCTTAGAGAGATTTCCAAGGTGATATAAAGTTGTGCATTTGGTTAACACCCAGATCTGTCTGATACTAGAGACCAGAGTCATAACTTCTCTGATCCAGTGACCCACGAGGTTTTTAGTTTCATCAGAGAGACAAGACAAACACACATGAAACCACCAAGGCATCTCAGAACACTCCAGATATAACCCAGCCCCTGGTACCTCTCCTCTGCTCATCTACCACTCTTCCCGGTGCATCTGCTCTCCAGCCACTCTGGGCTCCTTGCTTTTTTTGCAGGATGCTGAGCACATTCCTGCCCCAGGGCCTTTGCACTTGCTATTCCTTCTGCCTGGAACACTTCCCCCAGGTACATCCATGGCTTTCTTCCTCATTTCATTCAGTTTTGTGATTCAATGGTACTTCCTCAGACATTCTGACAATCTGGCCCTGCCCTACTCTATTTTCTTTATTTTACCATTACCTAACATGATGGTAATTACCTCTTTATAGATTTTTTATTTTCTGTGTCTTCCACTAGATAGCAGACTCCAGGAAGCCAGGGACTTTGTGTACACCTCCAGCAATGAGAACAGGGCCTGGTACATAGTAGCACTTAATATACCTGTCAAATGAATGAAGATCATTAAGATAATTATCCTTTAAGATAATTGGCAAGTATTAAACAGCAGTTCTGTGCCAGGTATTTTGCCAGATGTTTTATGTCATAGCATCTCACATATTACTTTGCCACACCCCTATTAGAGAGGTATATTATTTTCTTCTCACTTTATTTTTTTTTAACATCTTCATCGGAGTATAACTGCTTTACAATGTTATGTTAGTTTCTGCTGTATAACAAAGTGAATCAGCTATATGTGTATATATATATATATATATATATATATCACCATATCCCCTCCCTCTTGCGTCACCCTCCCACCCTCCCTATCCCAACCCTCTAGGTGGTCACCAAGCACTGAGCTGACCTCCCTGTGCTATGCAGCTGCTTCCCACTAGGTATTTTACATTTGGTAGTGGATATATGTCCATGTCACTCTCTCACTTTGTCCCAGCTTACCCTTCCCCCTCCCCGTGTCCTCAAGTCCATTCTCTATGTCTGCGCCTTTATTCCTGTCCTGCCCCTAGGTTCATCAGAAACATTTTTTTTAATATTCCATATATATGTGTTAGCATATGGTATTTGCTTTTCTCTTTCTAAGTTACTTCACTCTGTATGACAGACTCCATTCACCTCACTACAAAGAGTTCAATTTCATTTCCTTTTATGGCTGAGTAATATTCTACTGTATATGTGCCACATCTTCTTTATCCATTCATCTGTCAATGGACACTTAGATTGCTTCCATATCCTGGCTATTGTAAATAGAGCTGCAATGAACATTGTGGTACATGACTCTTTTTGAATTATGGTTTTCTCAGGGTATATGCCCAGTAATGGGATTGCTGGGTCGTATGGTAGTTCTATTTTTAGTTTTTTAAGGAACCTCCGTGCTGTTCTCCATAGTGGCTGGATCAATTTACATGCCCACCAACAGTGCAAGAGGGTTCCCTTTTCTCCACACCCTCTCCAACATTTCTTGTTTGTAGATGTTCTGATGATGGCCATTCTGACTGGTGTGAGATGTTACCTCATTGTAGTTTTGATTTGCATTTCTCTAATGATTAGTGATGTTGAGCATTCTTTCATGTGTTTGTTGGCAGTCTGTATATCTTCTTTGGAGAAATGTCTATTTAGGTCTTCTGCCCATTTTTGGATTGGGCTGTATGTTTTTTTGATATTGAACTGCATGAGCGGCTTGTATATTTTGGAAATTAATCCCTTGTCAGTTGCTTTGTTTGCAAAAATGTTCTCCCATTCTGAGGGTTGTCTTTTTGTCTTGTTTATGGTTTCGTTTGCTGTGCAAAAGCTTTTAAATTTCATTAGGTCCCATTTGTTTATTTTTGTTTTTACTTCCATTTCTCTAGGAGGTGGGTCAAAAAGTATCCTGCTGTGATTTATGTCATAGAGAGTTGTGCCTATATTTTCTTCTAAGAGTTTTATAGTGTCTGGCCTTACATTTAGGTCTTTATTCCATTTTGAGTTTATTTTTGTGTATGGTGTTAGGGAGTGTTCTAATTTCATTCTTTTACATGTAGCTGTCCAGTTTTCCCAGCACCACTTATTGAAGAGACTGTCTTTTCTTTATTGTATATTCTTGCCTTCGTTATCAAAGATAAGGTGACCATACGTGTGTGGGTTTATCTCTGGGCTTTCTATCCTGTTCCATTGATCTATATTTCTGTTTTTGTGCCAGTACCATACTGTCTTGATTACTGTAGCTTTGTAGTGTAGTTTGAAGTCAGGGAGCCTGATTCCTCCAGCTCCGTTTTTCTTTCTCAAGATTGCTTTAGTTATTTGGGGTCTTTTGTGTTTCCATACAAATTGTGAAATTTTTTGTTCTAGTTCTGTGAAAAATGCAATTGGTTGTTTGACAGGGATTGCACTGAATCTGTAGATTGCTTTGGGTAGTAGAGTCATTTTCACAGTGTTGATTCTTCCAATGCAAGAACATGGTATATCTCTCCATCTGTTTGTATCATCTTTAATTTCTTTCATCAGTGTCTTATAGTTTTCTGCATACAGGTCTTTTGTCTCCCTAGGTAGGTTTATTCCTAGGTATTTTATTCTTTTTGTTGCAATGGTAAATGGGAGTGTTTCCATAATTTCTCCTTCAGATTTTTCACCATTAGTGTATAGGAATGAAAGAGATTTCTGTGTATTAATTCTGTATCCTGCTACTTTACCAAATTCATTGATTAGCTCTGGTAGTTTTCTGGTAGCATCTTTAGGATTCTCTATGTATAGTATCATGTCATCTGCAAACAGTGACAGTTTTACTTCTTCTTTTCCAGCTTAGATTGCTTTTATTTCTTTTTCTTTTCTGATTGCTGCAGCTAAAATTTCCAAAACTATGTTGAATAATAGTGGTGAGAGTGGGCGGCCCTGTCTTGTTCCCGATCTTAGAGAAAATGGATTCTGTTTTTCACCACTGAGAACGATGTTTGCTGTGGGTTTGTCGTATATGGCCTTTATTATGTTGAGGTAGGTTCCCTCCATGCCTACTTTCTGGAGAGTTTTTATCATAAATGGGTGTTGAAATTTGTTGAAAGCTTTTCTGCATCTATTGAGTTATTCATATGGTTTTTATCTTTCAATTTGCTAATATGGTGTATCACATTGATTGATTTGTGTATATTGAAGAATCCTTGCATTCCTGGGATAAACCCCACTTGATCATGGTGTATGATCCTTTTAATGTGCTGTTGGATTCTGTTTGCTAGTATTTTGCTGAGGATTTTTGCATCTATGTTCATCAGTGATATTGGCCTGTAGTTTTCTTTCTTTGTGACATCTTTGTCTGGTTTTGGTATCAGGGTGTTGGTGGCCTCCTAGAATGAGTTTGGGAGTGTTCCTCCCTCTGCTATATTTTGGAAGAGTTTGAGTTTAGCTCTTCTCTAAGTGTTTGAAAGAATTCGCCTGTGAAGCCATCTGGTCCTGGACTTTTGTTTGTTGGAAGATTTTTAATCACAGTTTCAATTTCAGGGCTTGTGATTGGTCTGTTTATATTTTCTATTTCTTCCTGGTTCAGTCTCGGAAGGTTGTGCTCTTCTAAGAATTTCTCCATTTCTTCCAGGTTGTCCATTTTATTGGCATATAGTTGCTTATAGTAATCTCTCATGATTCTTTGTATTCCTGCAGGGGCAGTTTTTACTTCTTTTTCATTTCTAATTCTGTTGATTTGAGTCTTTTCCCTTTTATTCTTGATGAGTCTGGCTAATGGTTTATCAATTTTGTTTATCTTCTCAAAGAATCAGCTTTTAGTTTTATTGATCTTTGTTGTCATTTCCTTCATTTCTTTTTCATTTATATCTGATCTGAAATTTATGATTTCCTTCCTTTGCTAACTTTGGGGGTTTTTTGTTCTTCTTTCTCTAATTACTTTAGGTATAAGGTTAGGTTGTTTATTTGAGATTTTTCTTGTTTCTTGAGGTAGGATTGTATTGCTATAAAATTCCCTCTTAGAACTGCTTTTGTTGCATCCCATAGGTTTTGGGTCATCGTGTTTTCATTGTCATTTGTTTCTAGGTATTTTTTGATTTCCTCTTTGATTTCTTCAGTGATCTCTTGGTTATTTAGTAGCGTATTGTTTAGCTTCCATGTGTTTGTATTTTTTACAGTTTTTCCTGTAACTGATATCTAGTCTCAGAGCGTTGTGGTGGGAAATGATACTAGGTACAATTTCAGTTTTCTTAAATTTACCAAGGCTTGATTTGTGATCCAAGATATGGTCTATCCTGGGGGATGTCTCATGAGCACTTGAGAAGAAAGTGTATTCTGTTGTTTTTGGATGGAATGTCCTAGAAATATCAATTAAGACCATCTTGTTTAACGTATCATTTAAAGCTTGTGATTCCTTACTTATTTTCATTTTGGATGATCTTTCCATTGGTGAAAGTGGGGTGTTAAAGTCCCCTACTATTATGGTGTTACTGTCGATTTCCTCTTTTATAGCTGTTAGCATTTGCCTTATGTATTGAGGTGCTCCTATGTTGGGTGCATAAATTTTTACAATTGTTGTATCTTCTTCTTGGAGTGATCTCTTCATCATTATGTAGTGTCCTTCTTTGTCTCTTGTAATAGTCTTTATTTTAAGGTCTATTTTGTGTGATATGAGAATTGCTACTCTGGCTTTCTTTTGATTTCCATTTGCATGGAATATCTTTTTCCATCCCCTCACTTTCAGTCTGTATGTGTCCCTAGGTCTGAAGTGGGTCTCTTGTAGACAGCATATGTATAGGTCTTGTTTTTGTGTCTATTCAGCCAGTCTACGTCCTTTGGTTGGAGCATTTAATCCATTTACATTGCAGGTAATTATTGATATGTATGTCCCTATTACCATTTTCTTAAGTGTTTTGGGTTTGTTATTGTAGCTCTTTTCCTTCTCTTGTGTTTCCTGCCTAGAGAAGTTCCTTTAGCATTTGTTGTAGAGCTGGTTTGGTGGTGCTGAATTCTCTTAGCTTTTGCTTGTCTGTAAAGGTTTTAATTTCTCTGTCGAATCTGAACGAGATCTGCTGGGTAGAGTAATCTTGGTTTTAGTTTCTTCCCTTTCATCACTTTAAATATGTCCTGCCACTCCCTCCTGGCTTGCAGAGTTTCTGCTGAAAGATCAGCTGTTAACCTTATGGGAATTACCTTGAATATTATTTGTTGCTTTTCCCTTGCTGCTTTTAATATTTTTTTTTTGTATTTAATTTTTGATAGTTTGATTAATGTTTCTTTGCATGTTTCTCCTTGGATTTATCCTGTATGGGACTCTCTGCACTTCCTGGACTTGATTGACTATTTCCTTTCCCATGTTAGGGAAGTTCTCAACTATAATCTCTTCAAATATTTTCTCAGACCTTTTCTTTTTCTCTTCTTCTTCTGGGACCCCTATAATTCGAATGTTGGTGCGTTTAATGTTGTCCCAGAGGTCTCTGAGACTGTCCTCAATTCTTTTCATTCTTTTGTCTTTATTCTGCTCTGCAGTAGTTATTTCCACTATTTTATCTTCCAGGTCACTTATCTGTTCTTCTGCCTCAGTTATTCTGCTATTGATTCCTTTTAGAGAATTTTTAACTTCATTTATTGTGTTGTTCATCATTGTTTGTTTGCTCTTTAGTTCTTCTAGGTCCTTGTTAAACATTTCTTTTAGTTTCTCCATTCTATTTCCAAGATTTTGCATCATCTTTACTATCATTATTCTGAATTCCTTTTCAGGTAGACTGCCTATTTCCCCTTCATTTGTTAGGTCTGGTGGGTTTTTACCTTGCTCCTTCATCTGCTGTGTGTCTCTCTGTCTTCTCATTTTGTTTAACTTACTGTGTTTGGGGTCTCCTTTTCACAGGCTGCAGGTTCGTAGTTCCCGTTATTTTTGGTGTCTGTCCCCAGTGGGTAAGGTTGGTTCAGTGAGTTTGTGTAGGCTTTCTGGTGGAGGGGACTGGTGCCTGTGTTCTGGTGGGTGGGGCTGGATCTTGTCTTTCTGGTGGGCAGGGCCACATCTGGTGGTGTGTTTTGGGGTGTCTGTGTACTTAGTGTGATTTTAGGTAGCCTGTCTGCTAATGAGTGGGGTAGTTGTTTGGCATGGGGCATCCAGCACTGGAGTTTGCTGGTCGTTGGGTGGAGCTGGGTCTTAGCATTGAGACGGAGATCTCTGGGAGAGCTCTTGCCAACTGATATTACATGGCGCCAGGAGGTCTCTGGTTGTCCAATGTCCTGAACTCGGCTCTCCCACTTCAGAGGCTCAGGCCTGACACCAGGCCAGAGCACCAAGACCCTGTCAGCCACACGGCTTTCAAAAGAGAGTGGTATGTATGGTGAGTCTGGCCTCCAGCCGCTGGGCCTGATGCTGACGTTCCCGTTCCTGCTCCCGCCTCAGAGCGTCTGCTGACCCCACGTGTTCTCACTTTATAGGTACAGACAAGGAAACCGAAATTTACAGAGGTTGAATAACCTGCACCAGGGCAGTTACTGGCTGAGCTGGCACGTGAACATGCTCTTTCCCACTATGGATCATGTCCTGAGAGTTCATTCTCCCCAGGCTTATTTTTCCAGCAGAGCTACAGTCTATATCTCCAAAACTTTTAGCAGAAAGTAGTTTTCTCTTCCATTTTGCACTGATTTCAACAAGTTCTAACAGTACAGAGAAGGTAACTGGAAGATGAGCTTTAAGCTTCAGGCTAACGTCAACGGCACAGCCTCACCAGGGTCAGCACATGGGACAGCTACTTGTCCAGGACCGATTTCCTCCAAGATGCTTTAGATTGCCCTACTTTTTATTTCAGCCACGACAGATGGCTTATCAAGAGCAAATAACTCTGTGAGCAGTAACGAGGAGAGGAGAGTGGCCAGAGGACCTCCAAGGCAGAGGAGGTTTTTTGTTCCTACCCACCTCTTTAAGACAATGAAAGCTTGTTCCTACACAGAATATTTTCCAAAGTTTTCGATGATGTGTCAACAGGTGTTTTTTCCAAGTGTGGTTTTTGCATACTGCTTTCCCCTCACTGCTCTGATTGCTGAAAGTTGCATCATGCCCTTGGAAAGTGGGGCATTGGTCCCTGACCTCCTGCTGGAGAATAATTATTCTCTGAATGTGGACCTGGAAAATTCCGTCTTTAACAAACCTACCTCACTTGCTTTAGCTTGGTCTTAAGGGGAAGGGTGAGGGAAGGCAGTTCTTTCATGCAAAATCAAAACAACCCAGAATTAATATCAACTCTGTTTACCCTGAGGCACCAATGTTGTAGTCTGGGTTTTTGTTAAAAATAAAAGTTTCGGCATTTCATTATTAACAAACCCTGTAACAGTGCTCTTTTTGTCATTGTTATAGAGTCAGCACTGGTTTCCTCCCCCAGACCCCCAACACCCACAGTTTCATGCAACAGTGTGGAGGGTGGTACGGGGGCGGGGGGGGGGGCGGGTGGATTTGAAAAGAGGAAGTTCTAGTCTGCTCACCGTCAGGCCTGTGGGAGCAACAGCTGAGAAAGGAGGCTGCAGCTCATCCCGAGATGCCACGTGTTGACAAGGCAGCTGAGGGATTCTAGGAAACTAGCGTCTATGTGAAACTACTTGGCTGCAGGCAGTCCTTACACAGACAGATCCTTGAGGTGGATCTCATTAGCGTAGTTTTGCAATCCCCAAACAGTGAAATAGAAGCTCAGAGAGGTTGATAGTTAACCCAAGGTTACTTACCTAAGATTCCCTTCTCTATTTAAAAGCCTTCATTGATCTCCTATATCTTTACAGAAAAAACAAAACCAAAACCGAACTTCCTTCCAGGGCCCTTCTCACCCTATCTTCCCAGCCTCATTTCATACTCTCCATCCCATGCATGGGGCCTGGGTTACGAGAAGCACCTGGGCCTCCCCCAGCATGCGCTGACCACCTTTGTCCAGCCTTGCTGCTTTGCATCTGTTATTTCTGTCTCCAAAGCCCTCGCTTTAGAACCACCTGGCACATGTCTGCTCATTTCTTCAATTCTGCTCAGGTGTGACCTCACCTTCCAGGCAGTTCCTCCGACCTCATCCTGGGTTGGGACTCTGGCTTAAAAGCCCCTGTGGCCCCCCCGTGCTTTGTGTATCCTGAACAATGCTGTGCAAATCTGACCACTAGTCATTTCAAGACTAACACTCCTCAGTGGCTTCCCATCACCCACAGAATAATGGCCAAAGCGCAGCGTCAGATCTGTGGCCCTCTTGCTGTGAACACTTCCCCTCACTTTTTCTTCTAGAACTGCATTGACCAATTTGGTAGCTACTAGCCCTGTGTGGCTATGTAAATTTAAAGAATTTAAAAATAAATAAAATGGAAAACTCACTTCTTAGTAACATTAGCCACATTCCAAGTACTCAGTAGAAATGTGTGGCGTGTGGTTACCATGTTGGAGAGATTTAGAGAACACTTCCGTTGTCAGAACATTAGAACAGAACAGAAAGTTCTATTGGACAGCACTGTTCTAGAACCATCTACCCCCACTTCCTGTACCACCTCTGTGTCTTTACTTGTGCTGGTCACCTCCCCAGTCCTTTTTAAACCCCCCAAGTCTGCCCCTTCTAGTCCCAGCTGGGCAAACTGCAGAACCTCATGCTTGAGGAATGGCCTTCACTATTGCCACTGTCCTGTTTTTACCTTATCAGGTGGTAGAGCGTCCCTGCTGGATTAAAGGTGATTTGGGCTCTATTTGGAGGTTATCATTTCAAGGCCACCAAATTCCATTGGTTTGCGTGGAAAGACACAGCTACTGTAGAATGTTTTTTACCTTCTATTGACCTGGGACCCCGTGATTCATCTGCAGCAACAGCTTCCATACCACAGTATCATCAGAAAGATCTCAGCGTCCTTATTGGCATTCTATAGAAGCCTCGGTGACAATTCTGAGCTGATGGAAGGGTCTTATGCATCATGAATATGAATATCATTATTCAAATGCCTCTGGTAGATGTCAAAGATAAAAGGAAACGTTTTATTTTGTGTTCATTAAGCACTAGAAGGTATGTTTCCCCTGGATGAGACTCATTAAGCCTGTAATGGTTAATGGGAGTTAAATTCCAACATCACATCAAGGAGGAGAAATGATCCCTCAAGTATTTGGAAACTCCTTCCTCCAAATTGCAGATCAAAGCTAGGTTATGAACTTCTGTGCTATCTTGCTAATGGATTAGACTAACTGCATTCTTTGAATTTTTTTTCCTTTCCAAACACTAACTTTCCCTAAGTAGAGATGATTACAGAAATTTTGTAAGCGTGAGGGATTGTGAGGTCTACCAGAGCCAGCCACTGTTATCGGGTTTCCCTCCAGGGGAGAGAAACTAAAATTGTATAAATGGCAGTTATATATCAGGGGCTTTACTTATGCCCTCTCACATCTCATAGAATCCCAGTGAGATGCTTGCTTCTGTCTTATCCATGAGGAAACTGAGGCCTGGATGGTGAAGTAACCTACTTCAAATCACATGGCTGATAGGAGGATGAGGCAACAAGCCCAGTGCTGTCTGGTTTAAAAACACATTCTAATCCACTGTTTTGGGCCAGCTCCCAAGTGTCTGTCAGATACCTACTCTGTGATAAATTTTACATACGGGGCTGTGGTAGGCACCCAAGAAGAGGAAAAACAGAGCTAAAAAAATTGCCAGAGAGGTGTGATTGATTCACACGAACTCATCCAGCGTATCTGCTGATGTGGTTTTCTCTCCTGCTGATGAAAAAATGAATGAATCCCAGATCATGATGAGCGAGTAGCTAGGAAAGTGCCCTTGAGGTGCCTTGGGAGAGGAAGGGGGGGGTCAGGGGTGTGGACAACGCTGAGTGATGTCCTCCGCGTGCTGGTGGGATGGGACCTTCCTCCCCGCATCTCACCTCACTGTAGGGGAGGCTGCTGGTGACTTCTGGAAGGAGAGACCTCAGAAAGCTCAGCCCCATTCAGAGTTTAATAACATTTAAGACAAAATGTCTCTGCTGCTGAAGATGGAGGAGAAAACGGATCCCTGCTCTCCTTACACCATCTTCCTGCGACTGCTTCTGGGCTCTAAGTAGAACTCAGCCCAGCTCTGTCGTCTTCCCTCCCAGGACCCATTCAGTGGGTCTGGATAATATTTGTGCTTTTCTCCTTTGTGCTCTCTTTGGCTTATCCTGTCTGGAGTGAAATGTGAGGCCCAGGGAAAAAAAGAAATGGCTTTGCAAAGCAATACTTGGAGTAACAGACGACCCTGCTGAGACCCCACCTGGAAGACTGTGCTCAGCTCTGAGCATCTAATTACCAGCCGGGTACCAACAAATGGGGGGAGTGTTGGGAGGAAAGATACAAGAGTGATGGAGGACTTATAAAACTGGATTTATGAAGAAAGATTAAAAGAACTGAATGGTGGAGACCCGTAAATGATGATCTGGGGGAACTCGGGGACCATCTACTCATATCTGACGGTCGCAAACAGTCAGCAGAGTAAGAATTATTTTGGTTAGACCTAAGAAATACAACAACGAGTAATGAAAAGAAATATATAACAATAATAGACTGTAATTTTATACCTATTCCCATCCCAAGAAACCTCAACACATTTTATAGCTCAGTATAATATATACCCTACAGTGGGGTGTATTGAGGCTATAAAGCAGCTTGTAATTTAGATAAAGCTTTTGCAAAAAAAATAATATTTAGTGAGAGGGTAATGGGCACTTTGTGTATGAAGTGCAGAGCCCTGGTTACATTTTGCCTGCTGCCTACTCACGGGCAGAGTGGAGGTGGACGAGAGGATTGCTTTGTATAAGTAAGACCACTTACCAAGTTTTCTGCTGCCATTTTCAGAGACACACACAATTCAACCCTGTTTTACAGAAAAAAGAAAACCTTCCTAGTCCAAGAAATACAGGTCTCAGAAAACCACAGAGGCTGCTACAGCTCAGCTCTGAACACACGCCCAGGTTGTCAGCTACCTGCCGGAGCGGCAGGGACCAGGGACCACAGCCAGACCTCTGGGTCTCTACCCTGCTCCCCTCCAGACCCTGGACCCTTAGGAATTGGGCAGGGTCCCTTGTCTCTCTCTCTGGACCTCAGCTTTCTCAGCCTTCACTGGAGGAGGCAAATCTCTGTCCCTTTTCTGAAGGTGATGCTGAGCAGTGCTGAGACTTGCCTTTTGCTGTTCCCTCTGCCTAGAATGCTCCTTCCTCCAATATCCACATGACTTACTTCCTCACTGCATTCAGCTTTCTGTTTAAATGCCAAATTGTAGACAGACTGCATCTGGCGACCCTTCTACAAGAGCAATACCCTCGCCACTTCGTTACCCTCCAGCCCCTTACTTTCTTTCTTTTTTTTTTTTTTTTTTGCGGTACGCGGGCCTCTCACTGCTGTGGCCTCTCCCGCTGCGGAGCACAGGCTCCGGATGCGCTGGCTCAGTGGCCATAGCTCACGGGCCCAGCCGCTCCGCGGCATGTGGGATCTTCCCGGACAGGGGCACGAACCCGTGTCCCCTGCATCAGCAGGCGGACTCTCAACCACTGCGCCACTAGGGAAGCCCTCCTTCATTATTTTTAAGGCATATTTATCAACATTAAAAATATATCATATATCATATCATATATCACACATTTTATGTCTCTTTTGACTAGAACGTAAGTTCCTTCAGGAAAGGGGCTTACCTGTTCCATCCACTGTGGCATCACCAGCAGCAGTAATGTCATTGGATGTTACACTTAACCTTCCCAAAATGATTTGACCTTTCCAAATGACATCGGGATCTATAAGGAGAGAGGGGGAGAGAGGGTCTCAAAGAGAAGGAATAATTGCAAACTGAAGGAAGTCATAGGCTCCAGAAACTTTGTTCTTTTATCACTTCTCCTGCCCCTTGTAAGTGGGACCAAGAGGTCTGCCCTTACTTGCTGAGCTGTTGTGCAGAGAAAAGCCTTCTGCAAAACCAAAGCCGAGCATCACCTCCCTGACTATCTGAGGCATTGCTCAGAAGACGGGGAGAAAAAGCCAAGGCCAAATGGCCTTTCGTCACACGGCCTCACAGCGTGTCCCTGGAGGTTTTGTGTCTATGGCTACTCCACCCTTGATTAAATGAAGTGGTTTCAGAGGCTCCCCACATGACGAGTAGCATATGGCGGCCTCATCTCCCAAGACAACAAGTCACTTGCTTGTTCTGCTTCTCAAATCTCCTATGCAGCTCTCGTGAGGCCCCCCCCCAAGGATGGTGTCCGCCTCCTCCAGGTTCCCACATCGCTACCTGGCGTACTGTTGACTCTGCATTAAGGACAATAAATGAAAAGGATGCTGACACCTGCCAATAAAGGAACCAGAGGGGAGAAACCTCTGAATCCTCTTGATCCTTCAGCAACTTACAGGTTGAGGACAATCATTGAAAACTTAGGTTGGAAAACACATTGCCAGCCATTAAGATTCTTAACCCGGTGGGAGGCAGAAAAAGCACAGCAGCAAAGCGCCTCTTCCACTCTCCCGGCTACTTGGAACAGCGAGACATACAGCCAGTCGAAGTACACATTGTGCAAACAGCCTGTGCCAGAGACTTCAGGTGCCTGTGATCATCAGCAGAGGGGAGTTGGCCCAGATTTATAGATTTCCCTAGGATGAGATCGTTACTTTATACATATATCCAATCCTGCATGAAAAGTTTCTTTATAATCCCTTTGCAACTTTCTGCAAGTTTATGCAAAGTAGAAGGCAAGGAGCTTATAGACATAAAACCTGGACTCCGGTAGGAGATGACCATGGGTCCCAAGATAGTTCTAAAATTTCAGGAGCTCTAGCTTTAAATCTGGTTCCTGCAATGTGAAGTTTCCTCGAGTTGTAATCTTGTGCCTCAGTGTTCCTATCTATAAATTGGAGAGAAGTTCACTAGTGAAGCCCATAGATTAAAAACATGCTGCAGACATAAACTACATGTGCAATGTATAAGGTTCCCTTATTCTGAGACACCAAAAAGATACATCAAGTAAACTCACTTTGCTAATATTTACTGAGCATATGCTGTGGGTGGCCAGGAAGTGATAGGGGAGGGGGGTGGACCAGTCTCAGACACAAAACCTCCAGGGACATGCTGTGAGGCTGCGTGACAGAGAGGACATTTGGGCTTGGCTTTTTCTCCCCATCTCCTGAACACTGCCTTGGATATTCAGAGTTGATACTCCCCTTCATTTTTGCAGAAGGTTTTCTCTGTCCAACAGCTCGGCAAGCAAGGGCAGAGTCCTTGGTCCCACTTACGAAGGAGAGAAGAAATGATAAAAGAACAAAGTTTCTGGAGCCCATTAACTTCCCTTGATTTGCAAATTATTCCTTCTCTTTGAGGACTGTCCCCCCCACCCCCGCCATCTTCTTACAGACCCAGATGTTATTTGAGAAGGTCAAATTAGAAATACAAGACCAAAAAAGCCAGGTACCAGTCAAGAAGTACCTTTTCTGAAAGAAAGCATTAATGGAGCCACCTCAGATGCTCTGTGCAGACTTTCCACACTAGATGGATAATGATGAAGGGACCCCTCTTCTTTCTTTTTAATCAAAGATATCCTTTTTCCTTTTCGGTTCTTCACCTAGCAGTGTGGAGAGTTCATTAACCGGGTGGCCAAAGGGAGCCCGTTGGGCAATGTGCTTTAGAAGGGAAGGAATTAGGTCTATTTGCTGTTTGAGGCTACATTTTGTGGGAAAAAATTACACAGATAGATTTATTTTGGCTCTCGAAATGGTGAATGACAGAGTTGAAAGTTCAGTGTGATTTGGGCATTGCGGCTGCCTCGGTGAGCCTGTGCTGAGGTGAAACCTGGACCATAAAGTTATCTAAAAGAGAATGTCCTGCTCCATTTGCGGAGAAATTCTATCTGACTCATATGTCAGATGTCACAGTCAGATGTCATCCTGAACATGCACAGAGGTAAATAAATCCAGAGATGAAAGTGGCAGGATGTGGGCAGCATTCTGAGCATTGGGTGGAGGGATAATTTTAATTGAGTTCAGTATGTGTAATTTTGTGTGTGTGCAAATGATTTTTTTGAGGCTCTCTCTATCAAGCTTTAATTTAGGAACGTAAAGTTGGTCTATAAGAGTTAATGGGCTCTAATTTTAACATAAAAGGAAGAAGGGGAAACTGTGCGGAGTTATGGGAAAAGTAACCACATATTTGGAATCAGATGCTGGCTTCAAACCCTGACTCGGCTTCTTATTAGGTGTTGTGACCTTATGCAAGTTGTTTAAAAACCTGCAGCTTCTGTTTCTTCACCAGTAAAAGGGAATAATATCATCTATTATAAGCCCGAGAATTCAGTGATATTATATATGTAAAGCTCCCAGCACACGGGATGAACTCAATTAACTTTAACCTCTTTCCACCCTCTGTCCACCTTAAGATGCATCAGATGAAATGCACAGCCAAGGTTAATGGAGAAGGCTCTGTTTCCTGCGTGAGAGAGCTGTTGCTGATTGTGCCTCCAGGTACCCGGTCTCACGGTGGCCAGATCAAACCCACAGCCTCAGGAGGCTTCGGGGCCCCCAGGGGGCTCTGGGCAGCTGCTCACGGCACACCAACTCCGTTTAGAATCCAGATCTTTTAATGCTTCATTCCTCTTTGGAGATGTGATATGACCTTGGGGAAGTCAGCCTCACCTGGATGATCAGTGAAGCGACCAAACACACCTCTCTTCCATGCTTGCTGCATGGTCAGGCACGTGCACTTCCACCTTGGGTCCCAGAGAAGAGAGAGGTGTGGGGTGCTCAATGGCATTCTCAGAACTCCTGCAGGAAGCCTTGCTCTCGTGGTGCTGCTGGGGAGTAACCACAGGCTCTGCGGGGGACTGGAATACAAGCCACTCCTATCTCCCTGTGACCTGTGACACTTCTTTCCTCCTGAGTGAAGGTACTGGGCAGTTACGCCCTCCCTGCCTTGGCAGGACAGGTGTCATTCTGTCTTGCAAAGCAGGGGAGAACTTTGCCTTCCACTTTCTCCTCCATCCTTTCGGATTCTCCTAGAGATTTTTCTGCTTACAATCAAGTCTTTTTCAACACAAATGGGAAGAATCACTTCCCTCAAGCTAATGGCCTCCACAGTCCTTAGAAATGCTGATACGTGTCTAGCATGGCTTAAAACCAACTCAGGACGCCCCTGTAGGAGATTTCCTAGTTGCAGGAAAGTGGGCTGGGGTGAGCTGGAAGTGATTTGGAAGTAAAGAGGAAAGCATGAGAGCCAGGGGGGCTGGGGTGCATGAGGAGGATTTATGAGAAGTAGAGAGGCGGGGTCTTTGAATAAGAAGTGGGATTCAGGGGAGGGAGGGATGTAACCAGACTGGTTGGTGAGCCCAGCTCTCTCTTAATTATACTGGGTTGGCCAAAAAGTTCATTTGGGTTTTTCCATAACATCGTTCGGTAAGAAAAAAGAGCAATTCTCACACAGGAGGAACCAAGATGGCAGAATAGAAGGACGTGCTCTCACTCCCTCTTGCGAGAACACCAGAATCAACTAGCTGCTGGACGATCATCAACAGGAAGACACAGGAACCCACCAAAAATGATACCCCACATCCAAAGACAAAGGAGAAGCCACAATGAGACGGTAGGAGGGGCGCAATCACAGTAAAATCAAATCCCTTAACTGGTGGGTGGGTGACTCACAGACTGGAGAATACTTACACCACAGAAGTCCACCCACTGGAGTGAAGGTTCTGAGCCACACGTAGGGCTTCCCAACCTGGGGGTCGGGCAACGGGAGGAGGAATTCCTAGAGAATCAGACTTTGAAGCCCAGTGGGAACTGACTGCAGGACTTCGACAGGACTGGGGGAAACAGAGACTGCACTCTTGGAGGGCAAACACAAAGTAGTGTGCGTATCAGGACCCAGGGGAAGGAGCAGTGACCCCAGGGAAAACTGAACCAGACCTACCTGCTAGGGTTGGAGGGTCTCCTGCAGAGGTGGGGGGTGGCTCGGTAGGCTCCAGTGTTGGGTTGCCTCAGGCCAAACAACAAACAGGGAGGGAACCCAGCCCTACCCATCAACAGTCAAGTGGATTAAAGTTTTACTGAGCTCTGCCCACCAAAGCAACAGTCAGCTCTACCCACCACCAGTCCCTCCCATCAGGAAGCATACACAAGCCTCTTAGATAGCCTCATCCACCAGAGGGCAGAGAGCAGAACCAAGAAGAACTACAATCCTGCAGCCTGTGGAACAAAAACCACATTCACAGAAAGATAGACAAGATGAAAAGGCAGAGGGCTATATACCAGATGAAGGAACAAGATAAAACCCCAGAAAAACAACTAAATGAAGTGGAGATAGGCAACCTTCCAGAAAAAGAATTCAGAATAATGATAGTGAAGATGATCCAGGACCTCCAAAACAATGGAGGCAAAGATCGAGAAGGTACAAGAAATGTTGAACAAAGACTTAGAAGAATTAAAGACCAAACAAACAGAGATAAACAATACAATAACTGAACAGAAAACTACACTAGAAGGAATCAACAGCAGAATAACTAAGGCAGAAGAACAGATAAGTGACCTGGAAGACAGAACGGTGGAATTCACTGCTGCGGAACAGAATAAAGAAAAAAGAATGGGGCTTCCCTGGTGGCGCAGTGGTTGAGAGTCCGCCTGCCGATGCAGGGGACACAGGTTCGTGCCCTGGTCTGGGAAGATCCCACATGCCACGGAGCAGCTGGGCCCGTGAGCCATGGCCACTGAGCCTGCACGTCTGGAGCCTGTGCTCTGCAACGGGAGAGGCCACAACAGTGAGAGGCTCACGTATCGCCAAAAAAAAGAAAAAAGAATGAAAAGAAATGAAGACAGCCTAAGAGACCTCTGGGACAACAGTACATGCAAGAACATTCACATTATAGTGGTCCCAGAAGGAGAAGAGAGAGAGAAAGGACCAGAGAAAATATTTGAAGAGATTATAGTTGAAAACTTCCCTAACATAGGAAAGGAAATAGCCACCCAAGTCCAGGAAGCGCAGTGAGTCCCATACAGGATAAACCCAAGGAGAAACACACCGAGGCACATAGTAATCAAATTGGCAAAAATTAAAGACAAAGAAAAATTATTGAAAGCAGCAAGGGAAAAAAGACAAATAACATACAAGGGAACTCCCATAAGGTTAACAGCTGATTTCTCAGCAGAAACTCTACAAGCCACAAGGGAGTGGCATGATATACTTAAAGTGATGAAAGGGAAGAACCTACAACCAAGATTACTCTACCCAGCAAGGATCTCATTCAGATTCGATGGAGAATTCAAAAGCTTTACAGACAAGCAAAAGCTAAGAGAATTCGGCACCACCAAACCAGCTCTACAACAAATGCTAAAGGAACTTCTCTAAGTGGGATACACAGGAGAAGAAAAGGACCTACAGAAACAAACCCAAAACAATTAAGAAAATGGTCATGGGAACAAACATATCGATAATTACCTTAAATGTGAATGGAGTAAATGCTCCAACCAAAAGACACAGCCTTGCTCAATGGATACAAAAACAAGACCCAATTTATGCTGTCTACAAGAGACCCACTTCAGACCTCTTGTAGACACATACAGACTGAAAGTGAGGGGATGGAGAAAGATATTCCATGCAAATGGAAATCAAAACAAAGCTGGAGTAGCTATACTCATATCACATAAAATAGACTTTAAAATAAAGAATGTTACAAGAGCCAAGGGAGAACACTACATAATGATCAAGAGATCACTCCAAGAAGAAGATATAACAATTATAAATATATATGCACCCAACATAGGAGCACCTCAATACATAAGGAAACTGCTAACAGCTATAAAAGAGGAAATCAACAGTAACACAATAATAATGGGGGACTTTAACATCTCACTTACACCAATGGACAGATCATCCAAAATGAAAATAAGGAAACAGAAGCTTTCAATGACACAATAGACCACATAGATTTGATTGATATTTATAGGCCATTGCATCCAAAAACAGCAGGTTACACTTTCTTCTCAAGTGCACATGGAACATTCTTCAGGATAGATCACATCTTTGGTCACAAATCAAGTCTCAGTAAATTTAAGAAAATTGCAATCATATCAAGCATCTTTTCTGACCACAATGCTATGAGATTAGAAATGAATTACAGGGGAAAAAACGTAAAAAACACAAACACATGGAGGCTAAACAATACGTTATTAAATAACCAAGAGATCACTGAAGAAATCAAAGAGGAAATCAAAAAATACCTAGAGAAAAAGACAATGAAAACAGGACAATCCAAAACCTATGGGATGCAGCAAAAGTAATTCTAAGAGGGGAATTTATAACAATACAATCCTACTTCAAGAACCAAGAAAATTTGCAAATACACAACTTAAACTTACACCTAAATGAACTAGAGAAAGGAGAAGAAACAAAACCCACCAGGTTTGGGACCAGACCTAAAACTCACCAGGTTTAGCAGAAGGAAAGAAATCATAAAGATCAGAGCAGAAATAAATGAAATAGAAACAAATAAAACAAGAGCAAAGATCAATAAAACTAAAAGCTGGTTCTTTGAGAATATAAACAAAATTGATAAACCATTAGCCAGACTCATCAAGAAAAAGAGGGAGAGGACTCAAATCAATAAAATTAGAAGTGAAAAAGGAGAAGTTACAACAGACACCACAGAAATACAAAGCACCCTAAGAGACTACTACAAGCAACTCTATGCCAATAAAATGGACAACCTGGAAGAAATGGACAAATTCTTAGAAAGGTAGTAGAAACCTTCCAAGACTGAACCAGGAAGAAATAGAAGATATGAACAGAGCACTCACAAGTAATGAAATTGAAACTGTGATTTAAAATCTTCCAAGAAACAAAAGTCCAGGACCAGATGGCTTCACAGGTGAATTCTATCAAACATTTAGAGAAGAGCTAACACCCATCCTTCTCAAACTCTTCCAAAAAATTTCAGAGGAAGGAATACTCCCAAATTCATTCTATGAGGCCACCACCACCCTGATACCAAAACCATAAAAAGATACTACAAAAAAAGAAAATTACAGACCAATATCACTGATGAATATAGATGCAAAAATCCTCAACAAAATACTAGCCAACAGAATCCAACAACACATTAAAGGATCATATACCATGATCAAGTGGGATTTATCCCAGGGATGCAAGGATTCTTCAACATATGCAAATCACTCAATGTGATACACCATTTTAACAAATTGAAAAAAAAACACAACAAACTGAAGAATAAAAACTATATGATCATCACAATAGATGCAGAAAAAGCTTTTGATATAATTCAACACCCATTTGTGATAAAAACTCTCCAGAAGGTGGGCATAGAGGGAACCTACCTCAACATAATAAAGGCCATATATGACAAACCCAGAGCAAACATCATTCTCAATGATGAAAAACTGAAAGCATTTCCTCTAAGATCAGGAACAAGACAAGGATATCCATTCTCACCACTATTATTCAACATAGTCTTGGAAGTCCTTGCCACAGCAATCAGAGAAGAAAAGGAAATAAAAGGAATACAAATTGGAAAAGAAGTAAAACTGTTATTGGTTGCAGATGACATGATACTATACATAGAGAATCCTAAAAATGCCACCAGAAAACTACTAGAGCTACTCAATGAATTTGGTAAAGTTGCAGGATACAAAATTAATGCACAGAAATGTCTTACATTCCTACACACTAATGATGAAAAATCTGAAAGAAAAATTAAGGAAACACTCCCATTTACCATTGCAACAAAAAGAATAAAATACCTAGGAATAAACCTACCTAGGGAAACAAAAGACCTGTATGCAGAAAACTATAAGACACTGATGAAAGTAATTAAAGATGATACAAACAGATGGAGAGATATACCATGTTCTTGGATTGGAAGAATCAATATTGTGAAAATGACCCTACTACCCAAAGCAATCTACAAATTCAATGTAATCCCTATCAAATTACCAATGGCATTTTTTATGGAACTAGAACAAATCATCTTAAAATTTGTATGGAGACACAAAAGACCCCGAATAGCCAAAGCAGTCTTGAGGGAAAGAAACGGAGCTGGAGGAATCAGGCTCCCTGACTTCAGACTATACTACAAAGCTACAGTAATCAAGACAATATGGTACTGGCAAAAAAACAGAAACAGAGCAATGGAACAAGATAGAAAGCCCAGAGATAAACCCACACACTTGTGGTCAACTAATCTATGACAAAGGAGGCAAAGATATACAATGGAGAAAAGACAGTCTCTTCAATAAGTGGTGCTGGGGAAACTGGACAGCTACATGTAAAAGAATGAAATTAGAACACTCCCTAACACCATACACAAAAATAAACTCAAAATGGATTTGAGACCTAAATGTAAGACCGGACACTATAAAACTCGTAGAGGAAAACATAGGAAGAACATTCTTTGACATAAATCACAGGAAGATCTTTTTTGATCCACCTCCTAGAGTAATGGAAATAAAAACAAAAACAAGCAAATGGGACCTAATGAAACTTCAAAGCTTTTGCACAGCAAAGGAAACCATAAACAAGACAAAAAGACAACCCTCAGAATGGGAGAAAATATTTGCAAACAAATCAATGGACAAAGGATTAATCTCCAAAATATATAAACAGCTCATGCACCTCAATATTAAAAAACCAAACAACCCAATCCAAAAATGGGCAGAAGACTTAAATAGACATTTCTCCAAAGAAGACATACAGGTGGCCAAGAAGCACATGAAAAGCTGCTCAACATCACTAATCATTAGAGAAATGCAAATCAAAACTACAATGAGATATCACCTCACATCAGTCTGAATGGCCATCATCAAAAAATCTACAAACAACAAATGTTGGAGAGGGTGTGGAGAAAAGGGAACCCTCTTGCACTGTTGGTGGGAATGTAAATTGATACAGCTACTATGGAGAACAGTATGGAGGTTCCTTAAAAAACTAAAAATAGAATTACCATATGATCCAGCAATCCCACTACTGGGCATATACCCAGAGAAAACCATAATTCAAAAACACACATGCACCCCAAAGTTCATTGCAGTACTATTTACAATAGCCAGGTCATGGAAGCAACCTAAATGCCCATTTCAGACGAATGGATAAAGAAGATGTGGTACATATATACAATGGAATATTACTCAGCCATAAAAAGGAACGAAATTGAGTCATTTGTTGAGACGTGGATGGATCTAGAGACTGTCATGCAGAGTGAAGTAAGTCAGAAAGAGAAAAACAAATATCGTATATTAACACATGTATGCGGAACCTAGAAAAATGGTACAGATGAACCGATTTGCAAGGCAGAAGTTGAAACACAGTTGTAGAGAACAAGCGTATGGACACCAAGCGGGGGGAAACTGTGGGGGTGGGGGGTGGGGATGGTGGTGTGCTGAATTGGGCGATTGGGATTGACATGTATACACTGATGTGTATAAAATTGATGACTAAAAAGAACTTGTTGTATAAAAAATTAAAAAAATAAAAGCAATTCTCTCTCTGCCTCCTTAAGACACTTTCAGGAAAGGCATATATTACCTTCCACAGCTTTTTGTGACAAAATTGGTATTTCTTTCAAATGCAGCCCTGAACTGAGACATGCCTTTAACAAAACGACCCAGCTAAATTCAGGGGCCAGGAGTAATCATGACATGTTTAATGCGCCCTGGACACTGGTGACAGTGGTTGAACACTTCATGTTCATTTGCTCACCTAACCCTTACAGCAATCTTACATTTATCCCCATTTCACAGAGGAAGAAACCAAGGCTTAGCAGGGTTTAAATTTAAAAAAAAATTAAACAACAAATCTTTATTTCTCACCGTTATGGAGGCTGGGAAATCCAAGATGAAGGCGCCGGCAAATTTAGTAAAGTCACACAGATGTGAAGCGGTGAAGGAAGGTAGAAGCAGTAGAAACGCAGGAGTATCTGGCTCCAGAGTCCATGTGTTCTCCCTCTCCCCGCACTCTGTTCTTCCTCTGTTATAGAAGATGCTATGTCTTGGGAAGGCAGCTGTGCTCACCACTGCACCACCAACACTGGGCTATGTCTCTGGACATCGCACAAGTGAATTGCTGGAGTAGCACGGACCCAGTTAATCCACACAGTGCACCTGTGCTGAGCAAGACGGCGAGAGTCAATCCTCTTTGGCTTTTAAATTTAGAAGCCTTCACAGGAATATGCTTCTCAGTTCATAGTTGCCCTCTCAAGCAAAGCATTCCATGGCTTAACTATCTCAGGAGACCTTCAATGCCTTTCAGCAGTGCCCATTCACTCAAAATTTGGAATGATGAATGGGCAAGGAAAATCAGCAAATCAGCAAATCCAAGATATGATCAAGCATGGGAATAGATGCTTAACTTGTTCAGGGACAGAAGTAAAAGGGATATAAGTTTCTTAGATTTAATATGTACCCCAGAGTATGCTTCAAGATATGTTTCTGATGGATTTACAAGGATGTCCACCTCCCCCACCAATAAAATCGGGGCAACAGAGAACACAGGTAGGGGGATGGGTGCAGTCCATCAGGGCATAACTTCTGAAATCAGAGGGCAGAGTTGGGGAGAAATTAATAGTATAAACTCAGGACCGGAAGGAATTTTGAAAAGTTATCTAATCTGTCCCCCTAAATCATCTAAGGCAGGTTCATTTTATTTTGAAAGACCCCCAGGGAAAGACACTCAGAAACCTCTTTTTGGTAGAGCCATTGCAGTGTTAACAACTCTTGCTTGCAGAGATTAATCCCCCCTAATTCATCACCTGCCACAGCAAAAACAAGCTGAGGGGGTCTATTTTTCTAAGGATTTACACCCCTACATACTTCCAAAATGTGTGTGAGGCAACCCGCTGATAGAGTTGGCTCAGAGTTTAAGGAAAAGAGAATGTAAAAAAGCTGACCGCTATGTGATGTGTTGCCCTAAAGAAAGACAAAGGATGGCCTCAGTGTGTGAACATCTGGGCTGGACTTTGTATAATTGGAATGGAGCAGAGAGAGTCCCAGGGCTATAGCTGGTGCAGAGTGAAAGAACCGTTTGTAAGTTGCTTTGAAATAGTCTAGGGAAAGAAGAAAGTGGCAGTAGGTAAATTCTGACACAGTAGAAGGTTTGAGGAAGTAATCCTCAAATTTTAGGGTCTTGGTTTATAACCTGTGTCACGGAGGGTCCTTAAGGAATCTGTGCGTCTATGTGGGGAAGTTCAAGTGAATTCTGCCATCATTCCAAAGCTGGATGGATGAATGATCTATAAAAAGGCAAGTCCAGGTGACAGAAAGAGGAAGGGACCTCCTGGGAAAGGGAGAACCTGTGGTTCTAGTGGTGGCAGCAACTAGGGAAGACGTTGGCCGCGGGCAGGGATGCCGGCTAAGCCAGGACGGTGTCTGCTGCGAGGGCAGAATGAGGCTTGCTATCATGTGTAGCACAACAGGAAGGAGACTCCTCAGTCTCTGTGAAGGTACTACGCTGACCTTTAAGGCATAGCTACAGAAGAGTGTTTCATGCTGACAGGCTGAAAGAAAACACAGATGTTGAAAGAAACGGAGTGAACTGAGGGTGAGGAGCCTTAAATTGGTTGGAGGCAATCTAGGCTGTGTGAAAACACAGTGTGCATAATTTGGAAGCTAGAAATACTCCTCCTCTTCATTAAGAGAAAGATTGTTCAATCATGGTGTTCCTATTATTGCTATGGTTACTACTGCGAACTCAACTCAATAATTAAACTGGGATCTGAGGTGCTTTACGAAGACCAAACACCAGGATGGATATCATGGTGTGAAGGTGAGGCAAATCTTGCACAATTCCTTCAGAGGCAGAAAACAAAAACTAGTAGAAAAGGAAAAGGAAAAATGAAAAGAAAGGGGACTGAGGGCTTCTCCTTGTGGACCCTTGTGTGACCTGCACCTTAGTGGGAAGTCCGGGACTTGGATGGAAGGAGGAGCTGAGGGATGGATGGATGGATGGATGAATAAGTGGATGGAGGGATAGATGGATGGATGGATGGATGGGTAAGTGGATGGAGGGGTAGATGGATGGATGGATGGATAAGTGGATGGAGGGATAGGTGGATGGGTGGGTGGTGGGTGGTGGATGGATGGGTGCATGGATGCATGGATGGATAGGTAGGCAGATGGATGACTGGATGTTTACAGTTAAAAGTTTACCTAGGGCTTCCCTGGTGGCGCAGTGGTTGAGAGTCCGCCTGCCAATGCAAGGGACACGGGTTCGTACCCCGGTCTGGAAGATCCCACATGCCGCGGAGCGGCTGGGCCCGTGAGCCACAACTACTGAGCCTGTGTGTCCGGAGCCTGTGCTCCACAACAAGAGAGGCCGCGACAGTGAGAGGCCCGCGCACCACGATGAAGAGTGGCCCCCGCTCACCACAACTAGAGAAAGCCCTCGCACAGAAATGAAGACCCAACACAGCCAAAAATAAATAAATTAAAAAAAAAAAAGTTTACCTAGAATAGTCATAAAGCAGGAAGGGGCTGGGAGGAAAATATGGATAGTGCCATCGTTAGCTATGTGTAATAGACAAATTCTGGGGCACTGGCAGCACCACCCCCATGCATAGGCCTTGAACTGGTGTTGGTTTAGGTGACTATATCAGCAGCTGTTGTGCTAGCTTTTACCTCCTGCCTTTTCCTTGCTCTGTGACAGCTCGCTTGTCTGGTTTTCTTCATTACTCTCCGGCCATTGCCTCTCAGACTTCCTAGCTGATTTTCCTCTACCTAAGCTCTAGATGTTAGAGTTGTTCACTCCCAGCCCTGGGCCATGTTCTCACTCACTTTGTATTTTCTCCTTGGGTGAACTCACCCACTGCTGTGATTTTAAAACCCTCTTTATCCTGATGGCTCTAAGATTTATCCTTCTAGGCCAGAGCCCTCTCTGAGCACTAGACTCATATGTACAATGACCTACTCTTCAACTCTGACATCTCAGAGGAAGCTGATGCTTCACGTGTCTGAAGCAGAGCAGTTTTCCCCTCCTGCCCCATCTTCTCCTGCCCCAGGGCTCTGGTCTCGGTACTGGCACCTGCCCCCACCCAGTTGCTCAGACCAGAAATCTGGGGAGCATTCTCAGTTCTACCCTTTATCTCATTACCCCTCTTCCCAATAAAATACATCCCAACACCTGTTATGTCTGTCTCCCAAATTTATCTTGAATCCTTTCCTTCTCTTCTCTTCATCTCTGTTGTCATAACCTTGGACTAAGAAGCCAGCACATTTCTCCTCTGGACCCTCAGTTGCTCCTAACTGACCTCCCTGTTTCCACTGTTCCTTCCCAGTAACAAGTTCATGCTGTCACCAGAATGGTCTTTCAAACTAAACCAAAAAATGATGCATCTGCTTAAAATACTGTCATTGTGCCCCATTGCACTGCCAGCAAAATACTTCAACCTGGCTGTGAGATCTAGCTCACACCTGTGAGATCTAGCTGAGTCCTGAGACTCAGCCCAATTCAGCCTCTGGCCACACTGGCATGTAAGGTTCTCAAATAAATTCAGCTCTGCCCTGCTGTGGGGTTTCGTTCGTGTGGTTCCTTGGCCTGGAATATTCTTTCCCTTCCCTTTGAATGACTAATTCCTACTTCTTGTTCAGAGTTCAGCTTAAATGTCACTCCCTCAGGATAGCAATTTGAACCACCAATTTATATAACATCCCAGTCTTGGTATGTTGAGGCTTCTATAACAGAATGCCATAGACAGGGTGGCTTATTTAGACCAGAAATATATTTCTCACAGCTCTGGAGGCCAGGAAGTCCAAGATCAAGCTGGCAGATCCTGTGTCTGGTGAAGACCCTCTTCCTGGTTCATAGATGGCCACCTTCTCACCATGTCCTCACACAGCAGAAGGGGTGAGGGAGCTCTCTGGGGTCTCTTTTATAAGGGCACTAATCTCATTCATGAGGGCACCACCCTCGTGACCTAAGCACCTCCCAAAGGCTCCTCCTAATACCATCACACTGGGGGCTAGGTTTCAAGATATGAATTTGGGGGGTGGACCCAAACATTCAGTCTATAGCACACCCCCAACCATTCTTCTCTACCACAGCAGTCTGTACGTCTGCATACTACTTCCTCTCACTTTGTAATTTATAAATTTATGTGCCTATTTTGGTAGTATCTTTTTCTCTCTACTAAATTATAACTCCATAAAGGCTGGTGGTACTTTTTTTGTTTGTTGTTCACAAGTTTCTATTTTCTAGGAATCTGGAACTGAGAATCAGAGACGGTGTCAGTCTCTGCTGGTTGCCTGCACTGAAGACAAATCCTCCGGGAGCTGTGGGAATGAGTCTCTTGCCAGAGAAGAGAAAGCAAGAGGAGAGACTCCCACAAGAGCAGTGACATAGACCCAGTGGTGGAGAGACAGAGACAGAGACCCAGAGAGAGGCAGATACACCCATGCTCGCTCTGGTTTTGTTTTGTTTTTCCTTATAAAGTCTCAGAATCCTCATACCAATCCCCTTTTAGCTTGGGCTAGGCTGAGTGCATTTCTATAACCTAAAACCAACAGGGGCTGGTTGGAGACAGAGACAGAACAATTGGAAAAAATTTCCTTAGCAATTGAAGCAAAAAATATAAATCTTGAACTACTCGCTGCAACTGACCCAGTGACAAATTTCAGGAACTGGGGCATGAGCTCTCCACATTCCCCTTGATTTGCCTGTTACCTGTCTCTGGCTTTGGAGGGTCCTTCTCTGATCTACAGTCTCTCCAACTGTCTTCATGCTGGAATGTAGCTGTGGCTGAGGAAGGCCAAGTCTCTGACCACCCAGACACCGGTCACCTGGAAGCAGAGTTAGATGTGAGCCCTGGAGTTCTCTCTCTTTGCAGCTGCAGCACTGTAGAAGCCATTCAGGGCAATGATGGATTTTGTGTTTCTACCTTTGAAGGACGAGGCCGGGCTAATGCAACATACCCTTCCTGAAAATGATGCATGTCTAGGTTTCTGTGCTTTAGGGTATGTGATTTCTGAAGGGTAAACATGGCCTTAAAGGGGAAAATTGTTCTGCTTAACTATGCAGAGAATTCCCAGCAGTTCCTTTAATTTGGTTTTCTCCAATAGGGCACATTTGCATTTACTGACTTGTGGCTTTTTAGAATAGCAAATGAATCTCTCTCTTCTCTGTGTTTCACTGAATGACTAGGCGGTCTCTAAGCTACAGTAACATTAGCCAGTCCCCCTGAGATTTGGAGGCCCGTCCATCTAGCTGGCTTGTTTCTTTTCCTCCACCATCCCTCTCCCACCTTTTTTCATTTTAGATCTTTCTGGTCATGTGAGGACTGAACCTCAGAAATGAGTGTGTATGTGTGTGTGTATGTATGTGTGCAACACACAGATGCAGTAGGATGGGGATAGGAGAGGAGAGGAGAAAAAGTGTATGGGGCTTCCCTCGTGGCGCAGCGGTTGAGAGTCCGCCTGCCGATGCAGGGGACACGGGTTCGTGCCCCGGTCCAGGAAGATCCCACATGCCGCGGAGCGGCTGGGCCCGTGAGCCATGGCCGCTGAGCCTGTGCGTCCGGAGCCTGTGCTCCGCAACGGGAGAGGCCACAACAGTGAGAGGCCCGTGTACCACAAAAAAAAGAAAAAAAGGAAGAAAAGAAAAACTGTATGAAGTCTTGCTTAGGATAAAAAAGATCGCTTTGGTCTACAGCTGAAGTTAGTAAAGGGAAGGGGTGGATGTTCTTATTGTTTTACAATTTAATGTTTTATTAGCCCTTCACCGTGTGGCACTTAATATTTGGTGTTAGTGACACATGTTACCAGTGGCTTCCCCCCATCCAGCAGTGAGGAGGGGCAATTCTGAGCAGAGAGTCTGTCACTGCCGTGGTCACATGGCCCCTGAACTCCAGAGCCTGAGAGAGCAGGGGTTCCTGAGACCAGCGGGCTTTGGAACTCACATTCCACAACATCACAGCTGAGTGAACAGAGAGTGAATTCCCTATACTCTAGCAGAGAAGCCAAGTTATTGAGGTTGATCTAACATACCCTTTGTGGCTGGACGTTTTGTTTGCTCCAATATTTTACAACTACAAATAAGGCAGATCAGGAATCACTCACTGGGAATGAATTATAGGTAGAGAAGAAAAGGGTTGAAACTTTTCATGAGGATCTCTGAAAATTTGATAGAATTCCCTAAAAAAGCAAGAAAGGCTACAAAACAATCCCACGATGCACTGGAATTACTAACATGTAAGATAATAACTTTTAACCGAACTGAGTTCGCGCCCAGATTGTCCTTTTGATTCATTTAAGTAAGCTTCTTGGGGTCAGATGATCTAAATCCATGCCTAGTGGGAGAGAACTTGTGTGGGAGTCAAATATCCTGGTTCTGAGACACTATTTTCCCACCCAGCCTGGGCAAACTGCAACATTTCTAAGCGTTCCTTCTCTGAAAATAACAACTACTTCACCTGATTGTTTGAAAGATTCGATGTGATATGGTATGTGAAAATATTTTGTAAACTGTGAACCATGAAGAAATTATTATTTCTCCTCTAGGCTACTAGCCACAGTTTTCAGCAACGGTTGATCAAAATAGTGAAAATTCTTTTTCCACTTGCACAGCATCTTATAGGCACACGATATTCAATATTTATGTACTTAGTGCTATAGTTACTCTGTTGGCTTCTCTGCATTCATCCTGAAGCCAGAACCCATCAACTTGTTCTAGGGTGTGTTAGGATTAGAACCTTCTAGGGCTATATATACTCTGGGAGTAACTTACATTTCTGGAACTGCCAAGTGGAATTCAAATGATTTCATTTCCTTCACCAATATGACTCTCCTCTGATCATCTTCAAAGTTCCTCTCGCGTGCTTAGATGGAAGGCATAGTTCAGGAGCACTGCATAATATTCCCTATAGATCCAAACTCTAACATGACAAGAAATTCTCTTAGGGAGTCTGCCCCACGCGGCATTCTATAATGTGCTGACTTAAAACCCATCCAGGGTTTAGTGCAACATTTATTACACACCTGTTTGGCATAAGGCACAGGACTAGGTCCTGTGGAATGTAGAATACATGTAATTCCACTCATCCAGGGTAAGAAGCCACCCCAGATCTACGTACACAAAACAAACTGAAGATTATTTATAAAAAGAGTCTTGCATTTTTGCTGGTAACATGCTCTGTGTGGTTTGGTAGGTGACACAACGATGTCACTGAACATTCCAGGGCCATATTATCACAAAAACACAAAAACAGCACAGGGTCCAGAAAGGCTCCTCTGGTGGACGTTGCTTCCTTATTTGCCAGAAAGCAGTACGGCCCGAGCGTTTCTTTTCCTTGACTGTGAGAAGCTCAAGGCAAAATAAATCTGGCTGATGATAAAGCCTTAGATTCAGTGCACTCTCAGGACCAGACAAGTTGTCAGGAGGGCACCACGGCCCACTTGCTGATGAAGTTACAGGGACAAGAAAGAAGAAGGGCAGAGCAATGATCTTGGCTGGTGGCTTTTGAGGGGGTGCCCGAGCAGTTGTTATCTTGATAACTTCTGTTTCGTAAAAGGATGTCAATTTTGCCAGTTTTTGTTGTCGTTGACTGCATAACGTTTACCCTTGGAAGTGATGGTACCACATGTATCAGCTCTTTTCCAACTTAAAATGGGAGGAAGTTGATATAATCAGTGAAGGTGACATAAGCTTCTACAAACAACAGTGGATGTGGATTTAGTGGACAGACCAATGTCTTCCAACCCAGGCTTGACAAAGCCTGCCCTGTGATGAACTGCTGATGGATGCTTGCCCACCATCTTCCACGGGCTGTTTAGACTGTACACAGTCAACGAGTGTCAATCAAGTAAGCATCACACAGCTGAGAATAGACACAATTGTTCAAAAATGGTAACTATGTCTCCCCGTTTTCACCTTCAGAGTGATGCTTTTAGAGATTCATTAAAATATATTGCATTGATTGTTGAAATTTAAGAAAAATTACTTCTTTCACAGTTTCAAGGTTTCCCAGAGCTTAAAGGGTTCTGAATAACTTTGACTGCCAAAGTGTTACAATGTAAAAATAGATCTGGAAATTTCTCTTGGCAGTAAGAAGAATTGCTGCTAATTCGATATAGACCCATACATTCTGGAGAGAGGAATATGTTTTTAAGGCATTCAGGTGCCAGGGATACTCCAAAGCCCGTCACGTTTGGGGTGGGGTCGGGGGGGCGTGTCTCTGTAGCTTTCCTACGTTCATAAGAGGGTGTTGCTCCCACTCTTGGCCTTGGCTGGGAAGACTCCTCAGGCGCGGGGCTGGATACTCAGCCGTAACGTAACACGCCTGCCCTCTAGTGGTTAGCAGGGAGCGTAAACGGACTCAGTAGCCCTCTGCGAACAGCGCACTGCAGGCTGCTGGCTCCTGGGCTTTCCGATGTCTTAACACCAGGGAAGGTCCCCAATACACATTTTGGGGGCTAACATAGGGTTGTCATTTTTTTCAATCTGATTAAGTAAACCTGACAAAAAAATGTTAATCTTCCATCCACAATTAGCATCATTTCATGAAGAAAAGACATTTTAATGCAAAAAAACAGGAAGGAAAAAAATCACGGAGTACCGGACAATCTTATAAAATGAAAAATGTCGCTTTTTAGGAACTCCCCAGACTGATTTTTTTTTTTTTATCATTTGCCCCTGATTGTTAAAAAAAAAAAAAAAAAGCGGCGGGGTGGGGGGTTGTGTTATTTAGAATTAAAAGATTTGGCTCAAGGCTCAATTCCTGACCCACTTACCCATGGTTCCATGGCTTGGGGAGAGGTACTTTCTGTTTCTCAGCCTCAGTTTTCTCAGTCATAAATTTCGGGACTGTTGTGAGGTTCCAGCGTGATTCCACATGTGAAAGGGCTTTGTGAATTGTCAGGAGGCAGGCAGAGGTCAGCTACACCCAGACTCCAGAGCCTGCGGGCACGCTGGTGATTTTCCCCTTCCTGTAGGATTGAAATGATGTAAGAGATGCTTTCACTCCAGCCGTGCGGACAGTATGGTTTCTCATCAGAGATTCTGCTTTGAGGGGCGAAGTATTCTCTCTCTGGCAACAGGGCTGTTGACTGCGAAAGGGCGGGGGAGTCACGAGGGGCTCTGGGGGTCTCTTTTGGTGACAGTATTGATGGCACAAGGTGGGAGTGAGTCAGGGTCTGTCTGTCCTGTTTGGTGTTTGTGTTCTTTGCCTTTCTGATGCGTTGCCTTTGGTTTCCTGACCGGGTGAGGACTCTGTAAATGCCCTGCAACGTTCCTGTCCCTCAGAACCTCTATCCCAGAGAATTCCTACAAAAGCATCCTAAAGATGTTTCCCGAAGTTCCCAGACTCACCCAGGTCCTCCTCCTGTTTCTCATTCAGTTACTTCAAAAGGTTCATAAGAAATTGCTCCCTGCGCCATCATCTAATTCAA
This sequence comes from Monodon monoceros, assembly GCF_005190385.1. NCBI lineage: Eukaryota > Metazoa > Chordata > Mammalia > Artiodactyla > Monodontidae > Monodon > Monodon monoceros. The sequence goes on from NW_021703776.1 coordinate 86,634,677, forward strand.
GCTAAATACCATTCCGGCCACTTCAGAAGCCCCGTGGCTTGAGATTTCCCTAGCGCAGCAGCATGTTCCGGTACTGGGGCCACTTTTAACGGAGGTACATCATGAGGTGTGGGGTGTCTCCGGTACAATTGGGGGGGCTGGATTCGGGGGATTTTTCTGAGGATTGGAGGCCACTGTCAGAGGCTGACCCCCAGAGCCTCGTTTTCCGTTCATGGGGGTCCCACCTGCCTCTCACACTTGGCTGAGCTTCCCCGGCAACAGGCCCCGTGAGCCACATTAAAAGGAGGTGAGACCCACAGCACCTGCTGGAGGCAGGCCTGGACCCTCCCTGTTTCCTGCCAGTGCCCTGCTCCTGCCTCCTTGGCTGTGGACTCCTGGCCCCATACTCTGACCTCTTTTCCGCTTCTTGTCCTTTCAGTCCGGTGTGCTTACATGTAAGCTCCCCCTTCCACCTCCTGGATCTCCATGTTCTGCTCAAAACTGGGCTCTGGTCTTTATTTGCTCCTCGGCTTGTGTTATCATCCAGATACTTAGCGAAAAACATCATGCACCTGCCTTGCAGGAGCCCCCATCAAGCTAGCTGCCTCTCTGCCCCTCCTCTGGGGAGATGGGAGATTTGAACAAGTGATGCTTGTTTAGGATCATCTGGGCAGGAACGGTACCCAGAACCAAGAAAGAAGCCTCTGGGCCTGAGAGGATCGTAGGGACAGGAACAGGAAGAGGTCCCACGTGCCGTGTTCTTCGTGCCCAGGACACTGACTGGAATCTCTGCCACTTTCCCACACATCCCTGGCTCTTCCTTCCCCAGCTGCCCCTCCTCACAGGTCCTCTCACTGCCCTTCCTTCAGCTGACGTAATCAGCTCCCATTGGAACACTGAGAGCCTTGACAAGCACTCTCTGATCTCTCCCCCTTGCTTGCTTCACCTGCCTTTCTCTCAACACCTCTTTGGTCCCAGACTTTCTCTCTCCCTCCTTCACCCCTCTCCGGAGACACTTCCTTAAGCAAGCGTGATTCACATAGCTCATAAGAGCTGTGGGCACCCAAGGCAAGATGGTGATCCCGGTGTGTGTGGGGGGGTCTTTGCATCACCCTTTGGGCCTGGACCGCAGCTGCTTTAGGCTGCCCTGGAGAGCTAACCCTCACGCACAGCCTTGCTCATCTCTTCCTCATTATGGGGTTGCCTGGCAGCCCCCCTCCCCTACAGGTAAAGTTCAGTAATCACCCCACCCCCCACGCTGAGAGCTCATGCCAGGCGAGCCCTCAAAATGCGTTCAACCCCCTCTGTGAGTCTCACTTAGCTCGGAAGGTCAGGAGGTTCAGAACGTGGAAACCGGCAATCTAGTCCCCAGGTGAGAGCCAAACAAGATGCGGCCTTGATTGGTGGGCAAACCGTGCGGCATGTAAAATTAGAAGAAAAGGCGGCAGGCACATAGTAAGGAGGCTGTTCAGGAAGCTCCGCCCTGACAGCAAAGCTCAGTGTACACCCTGTGGGCTGGAAGGCATCCAGACTGGGGTTCAACACTCCAGGTCTGCCTCTAATGAGTGGTGTGATCTTGGGCCGGTTAGTCAGCCTCTCAGAATTTCAGTCTCCCCATCTGTAAAATGGGGATGGTAGGTAATACCTTGGGTCCTTGTAGAATAAAGGGAGATCATGCAGGGATCACTCCCTGCGCAGTGCCCAACACTTGGCAGGTTTCTGTTCCGTTGGGAACCGGAATTGCAAAACGTGACGTGCCACCGCCACCTGGTGGCAGGTTTTGGAGTTGCAAATGAAAGGCTCCAGAAGAAAACGGTTTGTAAGAAGGCTTGCTTTGACTTGCTTAAATAATATGATGTATAAAGATGGGTAGAAACTGGGGAAGATTGTACAAAGAAGTGGGGATGGGAAGGCATCCTATTCAGGGAGAATTTCAGGTGGGGAGGTATAGCAAAGATATTTAAGAGATATGCTGTTCCTCATATTGCCATAAACCCTTCACAAATAGGCTATGGACAGGGATATTGCTTGACCCCAGGGTGCGGCCATATGACAATACCACTACATCTAGGCTTTACAAAGTCCATGGCTTTTCTGACCCTATACCCATTTCTACGGTGAAAGTGCTTTTCTATGGAATGTAGTAATTCTAGCACTGCTAGGCAAGACCCTCCCAAGAGCGCGTCCTCAGGGTCTGTGGACTCTGCAGGGGCTGGTCTGGGCATATAGATATCTCCAGTCCTGACAGCTAAGGAACCACGTTCACCCAGCTCCTACTTTCACTGGCTCCTCTCAATGGGGCCCCAAAGGGATCAGCAGGGAAATCTTGGGTTGTACACAGTGGACATCACCCACAACTTCAAAAAGGGAACTGTGGACTCCCTCTTGCGAGAGCACTGGAATCACAACTAACTGCCGAACAATCTTCGAAAGGAAGACACTGGAACCCACCAAAAAAGATGCCCCACATCCAAAGACAAAGGAGAAGCCACAATGAGACGGTAGGAGGGGCGCAATCACAATAAAATCAAATCACATAACTGCTGGGTGGGTGACTCACAATCTGGAGAACGCTTATACCACAAAAGTCCACCCACTGGAGTGAAGGTTCTGAGCCCCACGTCAGGCTTCCCACCTGGGGGGTCCGACAATGGGAGGGGGAACTCCCAGAGAATCAGACTTTGAAGGCTAGCGGGATTTCATTGCAGGACTTCAACAGGACAGGGGGAAACAGAGACTCCACTCTTGGAGGGCACACACAAAGTACTGTGCACATCAGAACACAGGGGAAGGAGCAGTGACCCCATAGGAGACTGAACCAGACCAACCTGCTAGTGTTGGAGGGTCTCCTGCAGAGGCAGTGGGTGGCTGTGGCTCACTGTGGGGACAAGGACACTGGCAGCAGAAGTTCTGGGAAGCGCTTCTTGGCATGAGCCCTCCCGGAGTCCACCATTAGCCCCACAAAAGAGCCTGTAGCCTCCAGTGCTGGGTCATCTCAGGCCAAACAACCAACAGGGAGGGAACTCAGCCCCACCCAACAGCAACCAGAGCTCTGCCCACCAGAGCAACACCCAGCTCTACCCACCACCAGTCCATCCCATCAGGAAGCTTGCAAAAGCCTCTTAGATAGCCTCATCAACCAGGGGGTAGACAGCAGAAGCAAGAAGACCTACAATCCTGCAGCCTGTGGAATGAAAACCACATTCGCAGAAAGATAGATAAAATGAAAAGGCAGAGGACTATGTACCACATGAAGGAACAAGATAAAACCCCAGAAAAACAAGGAAATGAAGTGGAGATAGGCAACCTTCCAGAAAAATAATTCAGAATAATGATAATGAATATGATCCAGGACCCCAGAAAAAGAATGGAGGCAAAGATCGAGAAGATGCAAGAAATGTTGAACAAAGACTTAGAAGAATTAAAGAACAAACACACAGAGATGAACAATACAATAACTGAAATGAAAAATATGCTAGAAGGAATCAATAGCAGAATAACTGAGGCAGAAGAACAGATAAGTGACCTGGAAGACAGAATTGTAGAATTCACAGCCATAGAAAAAAATTAAGAAAAAAGAAAGAAAAGAAATGAAGATGGCCTAAGAGACCTCTGGGACAACATTAAACACAGCAACATTCACATTATAGGGGTCCCAGAAGGAGAAGAGAGAGAGAAAGGACCTGAGAAAATACTGAAGAGATTATATTAGAAAAATTCCCTAATATAGGAAAGGAAATAGCCACCCAAGTCCAGGAAGCGCAGCGAGTCCCAAGGATAAACCCAAGGAGAAACACGCCGAGACACATAGGAATCAAATTGGCAAAAATTAAAGACAAAGAAAAATTATTGAAAGCAGCAAGGAAAAAATGACAAAAAACATACAAAGGAACTCCCATAAGATTAACAGCTGATTTCTCAGCAGAAACTCTACAAGCCACAAGGGAGTGGCATGATATACTTAAAGTGATGAAAGGGAAGAACCTACAACCAAGATTACTCTACCCAGCAAGGATCTCATTCAGATTCGATGGAGAAATCAAAAGCTTTACAGATAAGCAAAAGCTAAGAGAATTCAGCACCACCAAACCAGCTCTACAACAAATGCTAAAGGAACTTCTTTAAGTGGGAAACACAAGAGAAGTCAAGGACCTACAAAAACAAACCAAAAACAATTAAGAAAATGGTCATAGGAACATACAGATCGACAATTACCTTAAACGTGAATGGATTAAATGCTCCAACCAAAAGACACAGGCTTGCTGAATGGATGCAAAAACAAGACCCATATATATTCTGTCTACAAGAGACCAACTTCAGACCTAGGGACACATACAGACTGAAAGTGAGGGGATGGAAAAAGATATTCCATGCAAATGGAAATCAAAAGAAAGCTGGAGTAGCAATACTCATATCAGATAAAATAGACTTTAAAATAAAGGATGTTACGTGTTAAAAAAAGAGACAAGGAAGGACACTACATAATTATCAAGGGATCACTCCACGAAGAAGATATAACAATTATAAAAATATATGCACCCAACATAGGAGCACCACAATAAATAAGGCAACTGCTAACAGCTGTAAAAGAGGAAATCACAATAGAGTAACACAATAATAATGGGGGACTTTGACACCTCACTTACACCAATGGACAGATCATCCAGATAGAAAATTAATAAGGAAACACAAGTTTTAAATGACACAATAGACCAGACAGATTTAATTGATATTTATAGCACATTGCGTCCAAAAACAGCAGATTACACTTTCTTCTCAAGTGCACACAGAACATTCTCCAGGATAGATCACACCTTGGGTGACAAACCAAGCTTTGGGAAATTTAAGAAAATTGAAATCATATCAAGCATCTTTTCTGACCACAATGCTATGAGATTAGAAATGAATTACAGGGAAAACAACGTAAAAAACACAAATACATGGAGGCTAAACAATATGTTACTAAATAACCAAGAGATCACTGCAGAAATCAAAGAGGAAATCAAAAAACATCTAGAGACAAATGACAATGAAAACACGACGCTTCAAAACCTATGGGATGCAGCAAAAGCAATTCTAAGAGGGGAATTTATAACAATACAATCCTACCTCAAAAAACAAGAAAATTCTCAAATAAACAACTTAACCTTACACCTAAAGGAACTAGAGAAAGAAGGACAAACAAAACCCAAAGTTAGTAGAAGGAAAGAAATCATAAAGATCTGAGCAGAAATAAATGAAATAAAAACAAAGAAAACAATAGCAAAGATCAGTAAACCTAAAAGCTTGTTCTTTGAGAAGAGAAACAAAATTGGTAAACCTTTAGCCAGATTCTTCAAGAAAAAGAGGGAGAGGACTCAAATCAAGAAATTTAGAAATGAAAAAGGAGAGTTACCACAGACACCACAGAAATATAAAGCATCCTAAGAGACTACTACCAGCAACTCTATGCCAATCAAAGGGACAATGTGGAAGAAATGGACAAATTCTTAGAAAGGTAGACCCTTCCAAGACTGAAACAAGAAGAAATAGAAAATATGAACAGACCAATCACAAGTAATGTAATTGAAACTGTGATTTAAAATCTTCCAAGAAACAAAAGTCCAGGACCAGATGGCTTCACAGGTGAATTTTATCAAACATTTAGAGAAGAGCTAACACCCATCCTTCTCAAACTCTTCCAGAAAATTTCAGAGGAAGGAACACTCCCAAACTCATTCTATGAGGTCACCACTGCCCTGATACTAAAACCAGAAAAAGATACTACAAAAAAGACAATTACAGACCAATATCACTGATGAACATAGATGCAAAAATCCTCAACAAAATACTAGCAATCAGAACCCAACAACACATTAAAAGGAACGTACACCATAATCAAGTGGCATTTATCCCAGGGATGCAAGGATTCTTCAATATATGCAAATTGATCAATGTGATACACCATAATAACAAATTGAAGAATAAAAACCATCTCAATAGATGCAGAAAAAGCTTCTGACAAAATTCAACACCTATTTATGATAAAAACACTCCAGAAAGTGGGCATAGAGGGAACCTACCTCAACATAATAAAGGCCATATATGACAAACCCACAGCCAACATCATTCTTAATGGTGAAAAACTGAAAGCATTTCCTCTAAGATCAGGAACAAGACAACGATGTCCACTCTCACCACTATTATTCAACATAGTTCTGGAAGTCCTAGCCACGGCATCAGAAAAGAAAAAGAAATAAAAGAATATAAATTGGAAAAGATGAAATAAAACTGTCACTGTTTGCAGATGGCATGATACTATACATAGATAATCCTAAAGATGCCACCAGAAAACTACTTGAGCTAATCAATGAATTTGGTAAAGTTGCAGGATACAAAATTAGCACACAGAAATCTCTTGCATTCCTATACACTAACAATGAAAGATCAGAAAGAGAAATTAAGGAAACAATCCCATTCGCCATTGCAACAAAAAGAATAAAATACTTAGGAATAGACCTACCTAAGGAGGTAAAAGACCTGTACTCAGAAAACTATAAGACACTGATGAAAGAAATCAAAGATGACACAAACAGATGGAGAGATATACCATGTTCTTAGATTGGAAGAATCAGTATTGTGAAAATGACTATATGGCCCAAAGCAATCTACAGATTCAGTGCAATCCCTAACAAATTACCAATGGCATTTTTTACAGAACTAGAATAAAAAATCTTAAAATTTGTGCAGTGACACAAAAGACCCCGAGTAGCCAAAGCAACCTTGAGGGAAAAAAACAGAGCTGGAGGAATCCGACTCCCTGACTTCAGACTATACTACAAAACTACAGTAATCAAGACAGTATGGTACCTGCACAAAAACAGAAATATAGGTCAATGGAAAAGGATAGAAAGCCCAGAGATAAACTCACACACCTATGGTCAAATAATCTATGACAAAGGAGGCAAGGATATACAGTGGACAAAAGACAGTCTCTTCAATACGTGGCGCTGGGAAAACTGAACAGCTACATGTAAAAGAATGAAATTAGAACACTCCCTAACACCATACACAAAAATAAACTCAAAATGGATTTGAGACCTAAATGTAAGACTGGACACTATAAAACTCGTAGAGGAAAACATAGGAAGAACACTCTTTGACATAAATCACAGCAAGATCTTTTTTGACCCACCTCCTAGAGAAACAGAAATAAAAACAAAATTAAACAAATGGGACCTAATGAAACTTAAAAGCTTTTGCACAGCAAAGGAAACTATAAACAAGACGAAAAGACAACCCTCAGAATGGGAGAAAGTATTTGCAAACGAATCAATGGACAAAGGATTAATCTTCAAAATATATAAACAGCACATGCAGCTCAATATTAAAAAAAAAAAAAAAAAACCCAATCCAAAAATGGGCAGAAGGCCTAAATAGACCTTTCTCCAAAGAGGATGGCCCCACAAATACCCATGCAGATGGCCAAGAGGCAGATGAAAAGCTGCTCAACATCACTAATTATTAGACAAATGCAAATCAAAACTACAATGAGGTATCACCTCACACCAGTTAGAATGGCCATCATCAGAAAATCTACAAAGAACAAATGCTGGAGAGAGTGTGGAGAAAAGGGAACCCTCTTGCACTGTTGGTGGGAATGTAAATTGATACAGCCACTATGGAGAACAGTATGGAGGTTCCTTAAAAAACTAAAAATAGAATTACCATATGATCCAGTTATCCTGCTACTGGGCATATACCCAGAGAAAACCATAATTCAAAAAGACATATGCACCCCAATGTTCATTGCAGCTCTATTTACTATAGCCAGGAGATGGAAACAACCTAAGTGTCCATCATCGGATGAATGGACATATATACATATATACAATGGAATATACATATATACAATGGAATATACAATGGAATATACAATGGAATATTACTCAGCCATAAAAAGAAACGAAATTGAGTTATTTGTAGTCAGGTGGATGGACATAGAGTCTGTCATACAAAGTGAAGTAAGTCAGAAAGAGAAAGACAAACACCGTATGCTAACACATATATATGGAATCTAAGAAAAAAAAATGTCATGAAGAACCTAGGGGTAAGACGGGAATAAAGACACAGCCCTACTAGAGAATGGACTTGAGCATATGGGGAGGGGGAAGGGTAAGCTGTGACAAAGTGAGAGAGTGGCATGGACATATATACACTACCTAACGTAAAACAGATAGCTAGTGGGAAGCAGCCGCATAGCACAGGGAGATCAGCTCGGTGCTTTGTGACCACCTGGGTGGGTGGGATAGGGAGGGTGGGAGGGAGGGAGATGCAAGAGGGAGGAGATATGGGAACATATGTATATGTATAACTGATTCACTTTGTTATAAAGCAGAAGCTAACACACCATTGTAAAGCAAGTATACTCCAATAAAGATGTAAAAAAAAAAAAAAAAGAAAGAAAGAAAGGCTCAAGATGGCAGCCAGAGTGCGTGGGGTGGAGGGCGTGGTGGGGTGGTGGTAGAAAGCTCCGAGAGAGGGATTTTAATGAGCAGTTGGTTCACATACCTAAAAGCCTCTGGTTTGCTGGCTGCACCTCACTGCACCCCTGCCGGCTCTAAGGGAAGGATGCTTGCCTTTCTTCTCCACACACCCCTTTGTGCTACAGATTGCCTTTCTTTGACGTCACGTCCCTCCAAGGCTAATCTTGAAGACCCCCATCAAATTTCACCAATTGGAAGAAAAGTGCTCAATCTAAAATACCTCCAAAGAATACACCTTGCCCAGCCTCCGGATTCCTAGATACCCAGCCATGGCTCTCTTGATTTCCGAATGACGGCAGCACATGGAGGCTGCCTTCTCATTCTTTCTTAGAGCTAGGGTTCTAGATGCAATTTGTTTCCTGCCACGATTCTGGCAGATGCAAAGCGTAAGCTGCTATATTCAAGTATTCCCCTTGACTAAGAACCTGTGATCGTTCCCTGTTGTGCCAGTGAGCTGAACTTGCATGAAGAGTGGAGAAGCAGACAGAGCTTGAGGTAATTGTGTGGTGTCATCAACGATACCAGCTTCCTGACCTGGGAATCACAGCTGGAGTGATTTGATCTTGAAACCAATAGTCTAAAGGTGGCCCCTTATTCTGCCTGGCCAACGATTTCGGGAGTGCCTGATTCCCTATATTCCGTCCCTTTCAACAGGAGTGGTTCTGTTTCCTGCCTGACTCACATATGCTCATTCACATACACGTATGTATTTCTGGCTGCCTTCCCGCACCACAGATTTCTATTGGGGAAATATTTATTGGTCATCTGCTTAGGGGTAGAATGTGCCACCTGCTGTCAGAAGTTGACGTCCAAAGGAATCTTCTACTGATCTTAACAAAAGAGACTTTGTAGCTCAGGGACCAACACCCCAGGACAATACAAAGTCAATAAACAAATAGTTGCTAAGTTGTGTGTAGTTGATCACCACCAAGGGCTCTCAGCAGTCATAAGGGGTAGGATCAATGGACTTACTTCATTCATACAAGTTTGAACTAGACTTGAAGTACAGGTCAACCCTGAGTAGGTGAGGAGAAGGGGAGTATGAAAAGAGACAGGCAGGGAGTGACATCTGGAAGGGTCAAAATCCTGGACTTATGTCCTCACTTTGATACCTTCTCTTGTTGGGTTTATGATTTGATCTCTGAGAGCCTGTTACCTTATTGGAAAATCATGAATGTCCTACAGGTTGTTGAGAGGATCAAACGAGATTAAAAAGTAGATACAAATGAATTAATGTATGAAACAGAAACAGACTCACAGACTTAGAAAACAAACTTATGGTTACCAAAGGGGAAAGGTGGGGGGGGGATAAATTAGGAGATTGGGATTAACATACACACACTACTATATATAAAATAGGTAATCAACCAGGACCTACTGTATAGCACAGGGAACTCTACTCAATACTCTGTAATAACTTATATGGCAAGTAGAATCTGAGAAAGAATAGATCTATGTATATGTATAACTAAATCACTTTGATGTGCACCTGAAACTAACACAACATTGTATGTAAATCAACCATACTCCAGTATAAAATAAAAAAAAATTTTAAATAAATTCTGGGGACTTCCCTAGTGTTGTAGTGGTTAAGAATCTGCCTGCCAAAGCAGGGAACACAGGTTCAAGCCCTGGTCCGGGAAGATCCCACATGCCGCGGAGCAACTAAGCCGTGTGCCACAACTACTGAGCCTGCGCCCTAGAGCCTGTGAGTCACAACTACGGAGCCCTCACGCCACAACTACAGAGCCCGTGTGCCTAGAGCCCGTGCTCTGCAATGAGAAAAGCCACCACAGTGAGAAGCCCGCGCACCACAACGAAGAGTAGCCCCCGCTCGCCGCAGCTAGAGAAAGCCTGTGCAGCAACGAAGACCCAAAACAGCCATAAATAAATAAATATATAATTAAAAAAATAAATTCTGTAAAATATTTTTAAAACCATTTTCAATAGGTCTCAGATATCTATCTCTGTCTCCAGATCTAGGTAGCTCTATCTCTGGATGTCATAATATGCCACACAAATGTAGACTAGTTCTTCTCTGTTTGCCCCTGTAGACCCAGCACCTCATGTCCCCACCCTGCTCCGACCCTGGGAAGCTGACCTGAATGGGTGGTGTCTGTGGTCTTCCTTGCCCTCTCACTGGGTCTCACATTGGCTTTAGCTAATGGGAGGCTTTCGCAGGAGACTGGAGGGTGAGAGCCAGGTTCTTTCCCGCTCCCTCCATTCCAGCTACACTCTGCTCCTCCACCAGAGGCTCGTCCACCAGAGACCACAGCTTCCAGCAGGCAGTCATCTATTGCAGTAACCGTTTCTGGTCTCCTGCACTCTCTCTTGCTGGCTTCCCCATTCTCTGCCCACACCATTGTACTTAGTCTCTTTAATGAACATTCTTCAAGCACCCACTTGGAACATGCCATTTGTTTCCTGCCACGATTCTGGCAGATACAAAACGTAAGCTGCTATATTCAAGTATTCCCCTTGACTAAGAACCTGTGGTCGTTCCCTGTTGTTTAATAAGGTCAAGTCCAAATTTGTTTTAATAGCCTATGAAAAATGCAGTTGAGAAAGTGAATCTGCACGACATGATTTCCAGATTACAGCGCTGCTGCTCCCAGCAGCCGCATACAGAAGGGAGACTTGAAGCCTGAGACTGGACATGGGGGTCGGTGGGAGTGGCACAGAGATAATCTTCCACGGGTTTCGTTTCAGTTCCCTATCCAAGCCACATAAACAATTCCAGAACATCCTTTCTCCCCTTTTTTCCCTCTCTTTTCCTTTCCTCCATTTCTCTGTGCTCTTTTTTCCCGTTGGAAATCCAAATTTAGACACAGGAGGGGAGGCATGATCTTATGTGAAAGCTGGCACGGTGAACAGGAGGAAAAGTTCTCAGCCATTAAAATCCCATGGTTCATCAGGCAGCCAACCTACCAGACGAGGGAAGCAGCAGATGTCATTGGGGTAACAGGAGGCCAAGATGGGGAGAAAGGTCGGTAGAGGGCTAGGTCACAGGAGGGCTGTGCAGTCTAGTCCAGACTCAGTGCCTGACTAGCTTCAGGTCACTCAACCTCTTTCCTCCCAGGTGAAGGGTCAGAGATGGAGACTCCATTTCCATGGACTGATGGCAACACTTTTTGCAAATATAGGCATGCCATACCTATGCTGAGCTAAAGCTATTTTTTAAAGTATTATTCGTAGTGGTTCCACAGAGAAAAGCACTAAGACACTTAGTCTCTGAATGAGGAATTATAGCCAAGTATGGTGGTAAAGTGTAGATTGGACATGAATATACCTGTCCCATCCCATCCCACAAGCTTTCCTGAGCACACACCCCTCTTAGAGAGCCTCTAGGGCCCTGATGGAGGGTAAATGCTATAACATGCTCTGCCCCTAGCTCACCACAGGGATTGTTTCTTGCCAGATGCCTTTGCTGAATGGTTCACTTCAAGCACCAGCTCCAGTCTCACCCATTCCTGAAGCCATTCCTTTGTCTCTGACAGTGTGGCGGGAACCCTTTATTTGGCATTTACACAAATGGGAAAATAAGTGAAGGTAGTCTCCAGTAAGACTCCAGGTAGTCTTTTCTCCCCAAGTTTGCCAAAAGACTGAAATCATGTTCTATATTTAACCAGTTCCCAACAATGCCAAGCACAGGGTTATGCAGGAGTCGAATTAGAAAAATCTAGAGTTGGAAGGGATCTCAGAAGTGACCTGGCCCAAACACTTCAATTTCGAGGCAAGGAAACAGACACATAAAGAAATATACAACCAAGTTAATTATAAACTTAGATCAGAATGTAGGTCATTTGATGTCCAATTTCCTATTCTTCCATTGCACTATAAAGACTTCTGGTAGCTTGGAAGCTGACCAACCTCAAGGTCTTTGCACTGACACATCAGCTCAAGGGTGAAAAGAGCATGGGCAGATCATGGAGAAATGAGTCACCACAAGTCCATCTCTTCTGAAGATTCTAGAAAGTGCTGGAATCTAGAAGCTCAACCAGATTCTAAGTGATGGGACAAGTTAGGGGGCTGATTCACAACTGTTGGATAAACATGGGAAGATATTTCCCTTTGGTACCTGGAATGCGGGTGTGGCAGGTCAGAGTATGCTCCCTCCCTAAACCTGGTTCTTTTTGCTCTCCAGGTCATGATGGGATTATCATCTCCAGCTTGTGGCTGGGCTTTTAAAAGTAGAAATCATTCATCCATTCCTGCACTGTTAATCTGTGAGAAGGGGAACTGAAGTCAGCATTTAGATCTACTATTTATATTTATTGTGTGATGAGGGGTGGATGCACTCTTCCCTCCTCTCCATGTTTTCCCACTAACCAGAGCCTTACACATTTGGCTTTGACTTTCTTGCCATTTCTGCTGAAGTGTATCATTTTCTAATCCGGAAAAATCTTTCAAGAAAATGGTAACTCCTCAAGATCCACAACTGCCCAGCTCTTAAGTACAGCACTTTCTCTGATTCATTCAATCAGAGCAGCAAACTAATACTTTATAGATGGTGTTCTATTTATTCAACAAATATTTATTTCCTGCTTACCATATGCCAGGCCTGCAAAAGGCACTGAGGATACAATAGGCAGCGTGACACAGTCCCTGTTCTCAAGGAGCTTAGTGTCTAGTGGGGAAGACAATTACGCTACAAGGCAACGGATGATGGGGTGGACACAGCACAATGCAATGGGTGCCTTAGGAGGGGCAGGTGGCCCAGTCTTGGGAAGGGGCATACTGTGGTGTCCCAGACATTTCCTAGAATAAAGAATGTCAAACCATAAACTGGGGGGATTAGTAGGAGTTAAGGAGGTGGTGAAGAAAGTGGCCCAGGCCGGGGAAACTGCATATACAAAGTCCTGGAGCCCTCCATGTACATTCAGGAAATGGTAAGTCAGGTAATGTTACTAGAGCGTGAAGTTCAAGGGTGGAAGAGCAAGAGATGAGACAGAAAGGATAAGACAAAGTGAGCTACATGCATGGCCTCAGAAACCTCATGCAGGGGATTGAACCTTATCCTGATGGCAGTGGGGGCACCACTGAGGGCTGCTGGCAGGAATGAGATGCAATGTGATCAGGTCCCAGGTGAGAGATCAGACAAAGGGAATAGCCGTAATAGTGATGATGATAACTATTAGCATGGGTGGTAACTGTATTGAGTGGAAGGGAAATTTCCCTCATTGAGGAGGTGAACTGAGGAAATAATAATCAGCTTAGAGTTCAGGTTTATAATACTGGTGAGATTACCAGCAACTGTTCTAAGAATTTTCTGAAGGATATAAACTTAAAGGCAAACAGAGCTTCAGGCATAAAGATATTTATCAAAATATTGTTTATACAAATGAAAACTTGGAAATATTCAAAATTTGAATGTCCAAGTAAGAAGAGGAAGATAAACCACTTATATTACATCCTTAAAACGAAATATTAAGCAGCTATAGACATAGTGTCATCAGAGATTTTTTAAATGACATGGGAACATATGTAATAACAAAAAAAAGGCAAGACCTTACCTATGGTGGGAGTGTATGGGTGGGTGAATTACATGCAATTTTTATTTTCTCTTTTATGCTTTCAAATGTTTTGTAATTTTATGCAATTAATCTATATTTCTTCATCATTGAAAATATTACTTGAAATAAAAAATATTTTGATGACAATGACCATCCATGCTCTCTCTTCTATAATCACCCAGAGAGTTCCGAATCTCATTCGTGGACTTTGAGGAGGGGTGGATATTCAGCAGATATGCCCCCATATGGTTATATACATAATTTACTGCTGGCCCACTTCCAATTGGTTGGTGCCCTGGCATTTGGGTGGCTACATATTTTGATTGTCACCCAGAGAAGAATTTGTTTCACCAGCAACTTTGTTTCCAAACAGACATCTTCCTCAGAACGTGTATGTAATTTCAGTGGAAAAGTCGCAGATTCTAACGCTGACCCCGATTCTTACTAGCTGGGTCACCTTAGTCTGATTGTTTTAATCTTCTGAGACTCATTTATAAAATAGGAATACAAAATACTTACCCCAGAACCTATGCAGCATGTTGTGAGACTAAATGAATGTGGGTAAAGCCTCTAGCTATAACAAGAGCTCTTTGGCCTCATCTTTGTCCATACAAAGTATACCTGAGGTGCCATGTTGCTCATCAGCCAGTGTTGTAGTCACAGGATCTCCAAGAACACCTTGGCCTAACATTGAATTTGCAAAATTATCTGTTATGCATGCATACCCTTTTAGACTACCAAAAAGGTGGTGAGTTTTCTCCAGGAATTGCTGGTTTCACTACCATTTTCCATGATTCTCCTGGGTTGGACCATGGTTGACATGGGACATTTTTTAGCTCACTTCACTCAACTGCAGAAACTTTCCACCAACACTCACTACCAGCACGCTGGCAGCACAGAGGGGTTGTTTCTGACTGGGCATGTGCAACACCTAAAATATCCATGAAAATGGCACTTCCCCAGGATTTTCTATCAGAGGAGAACCAAAGTTCTCTCAGTTCCCTTTCTGCCAGAGCAAACTTTTCTGGCAGGGTTTTGACACTGCAGGAGGGTACATGTGTATAAAGTATTGTGATGACTAAGTCCATTAAAACTGAGAAGCCCACCCACTCCAAAAATGGGCAGAAGACCTAAATAGACATTTCTCTAAAGAAGACATACAGATGGCCAGCAAACACATGAAAAGACGCTCAATATCGTTAATTATTAGAAAAATGCAAATCAAAACTACAATGAGGTATCACCTCATACCAGTCAGAATGGCCATCATGAAAAAGTCTAGAAACAATAAATGCTGGAAAGGGTGTGGAGAAAAGGGAACCCTCCTACACTGTTGGCGGGAATGTAAATTGGTGCAGCCACTATGGAGGACGGTACGGAGGTTCCTTAAAAAACTAAAAATAGAACTACGATATGATCCAGCAATCCCACTCCTGGGCATATATCAGGAGAAAAACATGGTTCTAAAGGATACACGCACCCCAATGTTCATAGCAGCACTACTTACAATAGCCAAGACATGGAAGCAACCTAAATGTCCATCAGCAGATGAATGAATGGATAAAGAAGCTTTGGTACATATATACAATGGAGTACTAAGCTATAAAAAAGAATGAAATAATGCCATTTGCAGCCACATGGATGGACCTGGAGATTATTATACCAAGTGAAGTAAGTCAGAGATAGAAAGACAAATGTCATATATTGCTTATATGCAGAATCTTATAAAAAATGATACAAATGAACTTATTTACAAAACAGAAACAGACTCACAGACTTAGAGAATGAACCAAGGGGGAAGGATGGGGGGAGGGATAGATCGGGAGTTTGGGATTGACATGTACACACTGCTACATTTAAAGTAGGTAACCAACAAGGACCTACTGTATAGCACAGGGAACTCTGCTCAGTGTTCTGTAATAACCTAAATGGGAAAAGAATTTGAAAAAGAATAGATACATGTATATGTATAATTGAATCACTTTGCTGTATACCTGAAACTAACACAACGTTGTTAATCAGCTATACTCCAATATAAAATAAAAATTAAAAAAAACCCAAGAAGCCTAATACCCACTAACGATGCAGCTCAAATTTCCCAAGATCCTGAATTACAAACAAGACCAGTTGTTCAGTTAGACAGGCTCTTTTTCTGTATGCGATGGCAGGTTGCCTGTACAACCAATGTAATTCATTTGTAGAAAAGAAAGAGACAGCAAACATTTAAAAATGCCATGTATGTTGCATTTCTTTTCTCATTGGAATGGGAACTTTAATGCTACCATATCACCTCGAGTAGGACACAGGCTCAAGTTAGTTTCTGTAGTGGATCCAAGATGGCTGCCCAAGGTTGCCTTCCAGCTATGGGCCAAAGCAAATTAATAGAGGGGAGCATTGAAGAAGGTTGTCCTGGGTGAGCAGAGCTGCTGTTGATCAGTCGGTGTTGCTGAAATCTAAGGAAATGAGTTGCCTTATTTTTTCCAGTTCTGGAATCATGGAAAACCAAGTGGCATTGCATGAGTCACAGCCGTGCACAGGGGGTTTCATGCTGGCTTTTAGGATGTCAATGACTCCTTTCTCTGCAGCATTTAATGTTGACCATGCACTGCCGAGACTCACCCAAGGCCCTGAGTATATAGAGAGGGGGGTATTCTGCAACTGACAGCCCCAGCCTGGAGATGTGAGGGGGATGATTTCTGACCACTGGACATGTCCATCATGGAGCTGAACAGAGGACAGACATCTCCTTCCCTTCAAGCCAAGTCCCAGCTGGGATACTGGATTCCTAGCCTGTAGCAGGCTATAATCTGGATACCGGGAAGGGACTTGTAGAAAGAGGAGGCATTTGAGATGGGTGGGTGCCATGGGAGCAGAAGACTTGGTTAAGGGAGAAGGCAGAAATCTAAACTCAGTGTAGAAGACTCACAGCACACGGTACAATCGCTGAGATCCAATTCTGCCAACACCTCTCTTGAGGAAGGCAGAGAATTTCATAATATATTTCAGAAAAGTGTCAACATTTTCATCAATAACAAGAAAAAATTATTTTTCTAATTTTAGATGACTGGCAATTATCAGATCCTGGGAGAAGTGCAAGGCAAGATGCCTGCCTGGGGAAGCTAGGCTTTTGTGGGTAGAAAAGGAATTAAAATGCAAGATGGCTTCTGCTAAGTGCCAAATAAATGATTTAGGCAGTAACTGCCTTGCAATCGAAAGAAAGGAAAATAATCAGGGCCCCCTGAACCACCCCCTTCCAATACCATATGACTAACTTCCTAGCGACGAAAGAAATATTTGTTGAAAGCATGATAGAACTGTCAAAAATCCAAGAAATCAATTACATAAATTGTGAAGCACAAGTCATAATTCTATTTGTTCTCCAAGAGTGTAAAATTTACCATTTTCCACTAAGATGGAAAATAAGAACCCACTACTGCTTCTGCCAAGAGAATCATGCACACCTCTTGCACAATCCACCTTGCTTTAATCAGGCTATGTCTGTGCAGCTGTTTTTGCTACTAGCATTTGTCCTTTGAGGTATATAGAGGGACCATCGGTCATCAGGTTAACTCAAGGGTGGATTTCTTTTTTCTATCTTCTGATAGGATCACTGGCACAGACTTATATCTAATGAAGCAATGAACAGAGAGATGGTCATGAGGAAAAGTAGATGACATGAAGTCATCAAAAAGTTTACAATGTTGGCAAATCATTTTGTTTGCCAGAAATGTCAAGGACTGGCCTCCTGGTCTTGAAGGACTTAGGCAGGGAGAAAGTCTGGAACACCCTTCCAGGGAGGGCAAGACTGTGATGAAAGATGTAGAGATAGGACCGAGCGGGCATCGGGGAACAGCTAGGGAAAGGGTGTGACCGAAGCAGATGTTTCTCTGTGGGTACTTATGAGAAATTGATGTAGGGTGGTGGGTAGCATTATGGGAAACAAATGAGTAGTTACTGTTTTGAGAAGACATGCTGTCTTGGTTTGAGTTCCCTCAAAAGCAAACCTTGAGTAGGGAATTGGGTACAAGTAGTTTATTTGGGAAGTGATCCCAGGAAACATGGCGAGCAAGTGGGAAAGTGAGATGGCGGTAGGGAAAGCCAGCAAAGCGTGTGAATGAGAGGGTTGTCACTGTGGGCGGGTGTCCCGCTGGGGTCCTCCCAGAAACCTGAGGAACACTCAAGTGTTTTCTTCTTCTTGGAATTGATCATGAGTCACAAAATGAACAATTTCAATTTTTAAACATACCATCACTTTTCTTCATACTTAACTGAAAATGGGTAAACAGAATTTCATCCAAACTTTGCAAATGCCCTTTACATTTAGCTTGAGATGAAGCATGAGAATGGTCCATGAAGTCTAACTCCAGGTGGACCTAGTGGTTAAGCTTCTAGAAATAATGCTGAGAATGAACATTCATTTATCAAACATAATTAAAGCATTCCAATGGAGTCTGACAATGAACAGTGACACAGTCATGAATAAGATTTCAGGACGGTCCCACACTGAGGCATGGGAAAGCTGAGGTTTTGATCTATTCAATTCCATCTTATTGGCTTGAAGTTTGTGCCTGGCCTTTTAACTCCCTGCACTCTGGCCTCCCCACAAGTAAGCTGGGTGTGCTCCCAGCATGAGGTCAGAGAAAGCCTTCAAGAGTAGCAGCACTATTCACAATAGCCAAGACATGGAAACAACCTAAATGTCCATCAACAGATGAAGAGATGAAGAAGACGTGTATACATACACACACATGATGGAATACTACTCAGCCATAAAAAAGAATGAAATAATGCCATTTGCAGCAATGTGGATGGACCTAGAGATTATCATGCTAAGTGAAGTAAGTCAGACAGAGAAAGACAAATATTGTATGCTATCACTTATATGTGGCATCTAAACTAGGAAACAAATGAACTTATCTACAAAACAGAAACAGATTCACAGACACAGAGAACAGACTTGTGGTTGCCAAGGGGGAGCAGGGGTGGGGGAGGGATGGGTTGGGAGTTTGGAGTTAACAGTTTATCTATTCTATTATGCACAGAATGGATAAACAACAAGGTCCTACTGTATAGCACAGGGAACTATTTTCAATATCCTGTGATAATCCATAATGGAAAAGAATATGAAAAGGAATGTACATATATGTATAACTGAATCACTTTGCTGTACAGAAGAAATTAACACTGTAAAACAACTATACTTCAATTTAAAACAAAACATAAAAAAGAGTAACAGGTGCTTGAGGGAGTCAGCCATCACTCCGTATGGAATCTTTCCACTGAGTCGCAGGTGACTTCAGGTGGGCAGAGGAGATATGGGTGGGCCACCATCAGCTTCCACCATGTATTCTTCTTGCCTTCAAGGAAAACTCTAAGAACAGGACGTTGGTCCAGTATTCCCAGCTGCCCCTTTCCCCCTCTTCCTGTGCTTCCTGTGTTTCCCTTCCAAACCCACCCCCTAGAGTCCTTACTCCCTGTCTCCTTTCCAGGTAATCGGGTGGGGATGGGGGCTCAAAGGCAGCTTTTGCCTTTTAGCAGGTGACCAAAGAAGGAATTTTCAATTATGAAATGTCAGCTGATTGAGAAATATTTTGGGGGAGAGACAGAGATCTACCCAGAGCCTTGAAATAAGTTACCTTCTCGGCTTCCGCCAGATGTCAGCTCACTCCCAGCCCTGGGGACTCTGATGCATATCATCACCTTATTTTCTGCAAGACTGAAAACCAGGAGATATTCTTCAGTCGACATTTGGAATTGCCACAACTGTAAAGTGACGGCGACTTTACAGTGATGGCACTGTGTCTGCGAGTTGAGAATAAGAATTCAATAAGTTTTCAAAATATTCATCTAACGAATTCTTTTCAACAGGAGATCTTTCTTTCTCTTACAAGAGGAGCTGAAGAGCCAGAACTATCACAGAAACTATCAGCCAAGGATGGAGCGAGTCATCCTACACCTGAAATGATGACATTCCCTATTCCTGCCACACGCAGGCATCTCCATGGTGACTAATTGTCACATCCCAGAGCAGACAAGAACACAGACACATAGAGAAATAGCACAAGTGGGTGCATGGTGATTCAGTTTCCATGCAAATGGTCTAAATCAGAACGATAAAACGAAGAAAATGTCTTAACATGAATTATCTAGGAATTGATTTCTTTTTCCCTCTGGTAGCATTTCTTTTTACACAGATTATTTTTTAAGTTGACTTTTTTTGGGGGTATGCAGGGAGTGACAAGCTGTTAGGGACCAGAATAATAAAAATCATAAATCTGGAGGGAGTTCAAGCGGTCACCTTGCTCAGCTTCTGGTTTCCAGGCGGAAATGATCACTAACAATGGCGTTCTGAAAGAGCCTGCAGGAAGGATGATTGGAGAGTTTTTTCAATATCCCAGCTTGCACGTTTTAACCCTCCAATAGGACAGTCCCTTCTTATATCAATTGTGTGTCTCTGCACTGAATTTTAAGTCTATGTTTTATATTCTGTTCTCACTGGCACATGGAGAACAGCTGGTCACGGCGAATGCTACACTCTGCACTTATGATAATATATTTACCCCTAGTACTCTGGGTTTCTGCTGTTTCTAAACCAATAGGGTTGGTCCTTCGCAGAATTACCAAGGAGAAGGGAGTAGGGAATAGCTGGCTGGCGTGTGTGTGGCAGACAGCAATTTGTCCCCCTACGTTTGCAAAAGTTATAATAAAACTGCTTTCCCTAAATTTCTGCAAGCTGGCGTGTGGGTGAGGTGACCCAGCTTTGGCCATCCAGACCCAACGCCTTGTTGGGGGGCAACAAGAAGGGAGAAAGTGCATGGAACAGAGCGGCCCCTCCCACCAGGACAGCCCCCCCCCCAGGACCTAGCGCTCAGAGAGGAACAAATTCCCTCACGCGGAAGTCTGCCGCCCATTAGTTTTCTTCTTGGCGCAGTCTCCGCTGTACCCTAACCCAGTGGTCCAGCCACTGGAACTTGAGCAAGCCATATAGGAAAGAGGTCATGAAAAAGCCTTCCCCAAGACAGTAGTTCTCAGCTTTTCCTGCCCCGCAGCCGCCCATAACACACACGACGAACGGCATTCACATATTCGACACTCTCAAGGGCGGACTCAGATTTTGAAGAAATTCCTCAAAATGTGATGGTTAAATAAAGCTCCGTGAGCATCCCAGATGCCCACAATCCTAACAGTCCATCAGCTGGCTGCTCACCCTGGATTGAGCCTAGGGCAAGCTGGGCTGGGCTCACACACACTTCCAGGTCCTCAGGCTGAAACACCATCCATCTCTCCCTCTCTAGAAGTCACAGGGATGGAAAGACAGCGGGGTTACCACAGGTTCACCTGAAGGCCACATGCAGATATTAAAAACCGTAGATCATTCACAAGTTTCCATCTGTCAAGACACAAACACGGTCCAGCCCTTTCGCTCGGCAGGTCTCACTGGTGTGGGGACCCGAGCAGGAAAAGGAGAGGGGTTAAGGGGCAGGGGCAGGCAGCGGAACACGGCAGCCCATGGAGCACAGCTCCCGCTGATTCCTCATTTTTGTTCCATAGTAAGATTTGCACCACTTTTGGCCCCGTTGCTCTTTATCTCATCTGATTCTCACTGCTAGGTGTGTCTCTTAGGGAAAGACAAGTAACAAGGATGTGATGTGCACCCTTGATGGCTCTAGCCCCTTCTTCCTCCCTGGTGAGCCGGGCCAGGCCAGAAGGGACTGTTCATGACTCCATTAGTACCCTGATCTTTTGGCTTAGTTTGCATTCAGCTGCAGGGTGTCCCTGCCCCCTTTCCCTAAGGCATACACCATGGTCTTAGCCATCTGACCCCTTCTTCCTAGGGACCAGAGCAGATCTGGCCCAGGTCAGCCACTTGCTGCCTCCCCTCCATGGGACACTGGCCTAGGCCTCTGAGGCTCCCAAAGGCAGGGCCCTTTCAAGTAGGGACAGCCCCTGATCTTACTGCACTGGGACATGAGGAGAGAATACAAGACCACTTTGAAAAAGAAGAGCCAAAAAAATCCAAGGTGAGAACAGTTCTAAGACAGCAAGACAATGCCCAAAAGAAGGCACTCCACTTAGAAGCAAAGAATTTTAATATAGCTGGACAAAACTATAATTCAGAAAGATACATGTACCCCTATGTTCATAGCAGCCCTATTCACAAATGCCAAGACATGGAAACAGCCTAAATGTCCATCGATAGATGAATGGATAAAGATGTGGTACATATATACAGTGGAATACTACTCAGCCATAAAAAACAATGAAATAACGCCATTTGCAGCAACGTGGATGAACCTAGAGATTATCATACTAAGTGAAGTAAGTCAGAAAGAGAAAGACAAATACCATATGATATCACTTGTATGTGGAATCTAAAATACAACACAAATAAACTTATCTACGAAACAAAAACAGACTTGCGGATATAGAGAACAGACTTGTGGTGGTCAAGGGGGAGTGATGGATTGGGAGTGTGGGATTAGCAGATGCAAACTAGTATATACAAGATGGATAAACAACAAAGTCCTACTGTATAGCACGGGGAACTATGTTCAATATCCTGTGATAAACCATAATGGAAAATAATATGAAAAACAATGTATATATATGTATAACTGAATCACTTTGCTGTACACCAGAAACTAGCACAACATTGTAAATCAACTATTCTTCAATAAAATAAATTTTTAAAAGAAGAAGAATTTTAACATTTTTGCCCTCCTCCTCCTAAGAATTCCTCCCTCCAACTCAGGGTCCAGGAATGAGTTTTGACTTGCTCAACCATTCTCCCCAAAGGGTAGAGTGGAGTCAGTGTTGCAAAAAGAAAACACTGAACTCCCACAGAAGTTAAATGGGACAGGAACACCACTAACAGCCCTATGAGGCAGCAGGGAATTTCTTTTCAGTTTGTTTGTTTGTTTATTTTAGCTGTGTTGCGTCTTCGTTGCTGCAAGCGAGCTTTCTCTAGTTGCGGTGAGCCGGGGCTACTCTTTGTTGCAGCACGTGGGCTTCTCATTGCGGTGTCTTCTCTTGTTGCAGAGCACGGGCTCTAGATGTGTGGGCTTCAGTAGTTGTAGCACAAGGGCTCAGTAGTTGTGGCTCGTGGGCTCTAGAGCGCAGGCTCAGTAGTTGTGGCACGTGCGCTTAGTTGCTCCGCGGCACATGGGATCTTTCCGGACCAAGGCTCAAACCCATGTCCCCTGCTTTGGCAGGCGGATTCTTAATCACTGCCCCACCAAGGAAGTTCCAGTAGGGAATATTTATTATCTCCATTCTACATCCAAGGAAACTGAGGCTCAGAGAAGTGAAGTGATTTGCACAATATCACAAAACAATTTAGAGGCAAACCAAGAATAGTTCAACTTACTGGACTCCTGGTCATGCTTTTCCCTGTCCCAGGATGGTCCAAAGCTTCTACAGCTCCCTCTCCAACCCTCCCACTCCAAGAAGCTCACCAGTTTATTAATGCATCTCAGTATGCATTGTGATGTGTGTTGAAACACGAGCCCACCTGCCTTGGTTGAAATTGTCCTGAAATCAGAACCTGGACAAGGACTCTGGGTGGTCCTTAGGGAGGGGATCCCAGGAAGTAAGAATAAGAGTAAGAAGGAGAAAAGCTGATTATACATGTAACAACTGGGGCTCAGTCCTGCTGGGGGTCCTCCAGAGAACCATGTGAAATGCACTTCAGATTTCCCTCCAAAGGATGGCAGCTGGGGTATTGATCTGCCAACTCCTGCCCCTATTAGTTGAGGAGCTCTCACAAGAGCTTTGCCCCTGCATTTCCAGGTTGAGTGAGATCCTGTGGCTTCAGAAGATGCCCCAAGGCAAAAAAGTAAAGAGCCGTGGCAGTGCTGGAAGTGGGAATGGTGGAGACAGCGTGCACCAGAACTCTCCTCCAAGGCGGCAGCTGAAATCAGAGGTGGGCTGAGTGGATGGCACCTGGACATCAAAGGGTCTGCTTCACCACTGTTAAGATGGTTGGGAGTCAAGGAAAAAAATGACATGAAGAGCAGGCAGGACAGTCAGTGAGTAGTTGGATGAGAAGACGCAAGGGGGGGGGGTGCGGTGGCAAATGTGTGTGTGTGGGGGTGTGAACTAGTGGTGGGAGGAGTGTTTGGCTTTTACCTAGATTCTCTTTCAAGAAAGAGTCCAGGATTTGGAATGAGAAGACTGGGGCTTAAGTCACAGAGCTGCTGGGATCCAGCTGTTTCACTTGGACAAGTTCTTGACCTTTCTGTAAATAGGAATAGTAATTCTGCCTGCCTCAAATATTCCACAGTGATGTTCTGAAGGTCAAACTGAGCTAATATATACAGAGAGCTTTGTAGGCTGTGATGGACCACACAAATGAGCTGCAGTTGTTGTTACAGAAAGTGGTATAAGTGCTGCTTGGGCTGTAAATCTCATCTCCTCACCTTCCATGCAATCAACACACAAGTTTCCCATTTCTAATAGATAGTGCAATTTTAGTCTACAATGTGCCAATTCTCTTTACCCATGGTCTTGCTTACTTTGGTTATTTATCCTCACTTATCCTTGGTGAAATTGCTTCAAATATTGCTTGTATCACACTTGTAGACACTGGAGTAGAAAATGGTAGAATTCATATAAAGACCAAGTTGGTAATGTCTATCAAAATGATAAGGACATTTACCCTTTGGGCCAGCAAAACCACTTCTAAGAATTTATTCTCCTGATTATCTTCACAAACATGAAATACTTAAGTACAGAAGTATTTGTTTCAGTACTTTTTGTAATAGCAAAAGATTGGAAACAGCATAAATGTTTACAGTAGGGTATAGGTTAAATAAACCATGGTACCTCCACAGAGTGGGATCCCATGCAGCTGTTACAATAATAATAATAAATCCAGAAACTCTGTATGTTTTAATATGGAAGAACCCTAGGATATATTGTTAGGTGATAAAAGCAAGGTTCAGAGCACTTTATAAAGTATGCTACTATTTGTATATGGAAGGGAAAAAAACAAATATACAAGAAAATAATAAAAATGATAACCAGAGAAGGCCAGAAGCTGAGGAACGAGGTGGGCAAGGACAGGGGTGAGAATGAGCTTGTTCAATGTATGACTTTTTATTCATTTTGATATTTGACCCAATGTATCATCTACCTAAAAATAATTAAAAATGGAAACAAACAAACAAAACCAAGACTAGTTCTCTCCTGGGTTTCTTTTGTCAAATAAAAACTGGAAAAGGTACCTAGGAAATAGAAGCTGACTTGGTTTACCAGATAACTGACGACAGAACTGAAATTCTAATAACAAAGGGCGTGGGGCAAACTCACAATCACCTAATAAACTAGCGCCCTGCTATTGTTAGGATCTCTGATAGGAATGACCAAAAAGTGCTCCAGCCAAACCCACTGATTGTGGAAAGAGGGTGGAGAGCTCACTTAAGGTTTATTATCATTATTGTCATAGCATTATTATGATTACTTATCAGGAGTCTTGTAGACTTTACCTCATTTGGTCCTCCCCAAAACACTGGGAAGTATTTACCATCATCATTTCCACTTTACAGAAGTGAAAACTCATCTTGGAGAGGCTAAGTAATTTCCCCAAAGCCACAAAGTGCTGCTGGGATTCAAAACAGGCTTGTTTACATTACGAGAGAGAAAAAATGATCAGATGCAAATCCAATTTACCTACTCAGCTATTTGTTTTCTAAAAAGTGTTTAGCGAGCATCTATTAAGTGGCAGACACTGTAGTAGATCCTTGTGACATATCCAGCAGATTAACCTTCTTTAAACATAGACTAGATGCTTTTTAGAGATTGTTCTGGGAGTTTTCTGTCTACTTCCTGTTCTGTAGAGGCTGTGGCTAGGCTAGCTGCTTGCAGTGGGAGAACGGATCAAGATGGGCCTCTTTTTCCATCAGCTTTTCACTTTATTGATGGTTAGTTAAACCCCCAAGAATCAGGAGGAGAGATAGTAGAGCCCACGATACCGGCTCAAGATGCAGATATCCCAACATGCAGCTCAGTGAGTGTCCTATTCTCTGGTT
Organism: Monodon monoceros; assembly: GCF_005190385.1. NCBI lineage: Eukaryota > Metazoa > Chordata > Mammalia > Artiodactyla > Monodontidae > Monodon > Monodon monoceros. The sequence goes on from NW_021703776.1 coordinate 86,660,723, forward strand.
GGTCAGTCCTTGGGGGGGAGGAGCTAGTAAGAGCAGCAAAAGAGGTCAGAGGTGAAAATGTGAGGAGGGGGCAGAGCAGAGGGACCCCCCTTACCACCTCCATCTGGTTCATTCACACACTCATATCTGAGCAACGTTTCTGTTGGACTCTAAGAGAAATATAAATAGTGAAATCTCCCAAAACTCAGAGAGAACTATTTTATATTTTTATTAACCGTCTTAAAGAAAGATTGCCAGGGAAACTCAAAGATTTTGGTAAAATATGATGCCAATTAACTGTCAAGTAGAAGTGACATTTTGAAGGCTGTGCCTCAAGAATTTGGTTAAAGAAATTCTCCTGCTTATGTGAAGCCCATAGGACTGAAAGGTGACTTTTTCTGAACAGCTTCTTTGCTCCAAGTACTGAGAAATCTGGGGGAAATCTACCACACTGCATTACGTCCCTTTGCAAAGCAACTGACAGCATTTCATAGTTTGTCAATAAGAGAACGTGGAGCAGAGCCTGTCTAATCTAGGACATTTCCCACGTGGTACAGCTTTTAAAAGTCTGAGATATCTGACTTCCTTGGGTATGTTATTCCCAGTACCCCTCCCACTCAAGCTAGATTCAGTTCCAACTTGTCTTTACTGTTTCCCTGATTCTATTTTCCATACAGGTACTGAGGTCAGGGAATTAGGAGTCACAGGGAAGACAATAGTCAAGGTGGACAACTGTTCAAGTGAGGAGACCTAATAATAATGAAAGGCAGCATTTTGAAAGTCCATCAAGACCAGAGTCATATGGGAGTGGTTCAGATTCCCAAGTCATGTTCATTTCATTAAAGACCTTTCAGTTCTCTTCAGACCCTAATTAGCAGGATGGGTCAATGCCCTTCAGAGCTTTACAACTTTTGGACAGCTGCATATATTAATGAAGTTAGAACACACCCTCACACCCTACATAAAAATATACTCAAAATGGCTTAAAGACTTAAATATAAGACATGACACCATAAAACTCCTAGAAGAGAACATAGGCAAAACGTTCTCTGACATAAATCATAACAATGTTTTCTTAGGTCAGTCTCCCAAGGCAACAGAAATAAAAGCAAAAATAAACAAATGGGACCTAATGAAACTTATAAGCTTTTGCACAACAAAGGAAACCATAAACAAAATGAAAAGACAACCTACAGACTGGGAGAAAATATTTGCAATGATGTGACTGACAAGGGCTTAATTTCCAAAATACACAAACAGCTCATACAACCTAATAACAGAAAAACAAACAACCCAATCCAAATAATGGGCAGAAGACCTAAATAGACATTTCTCCAAAGAACACATAGATGACGAACAGGCACATGAAAAGATGCTCAACATCGCTAATTATTAGAGAAATGCAAATCAATACTACAATGAGGTACCATCTCACACTGATCAGAATGACCATCTTTAAAAGGCCTACGATAACAAATGCTGGAGAGGGTGTAGAGAAAAGGGAACCCCCCTACACTGTTGGTGGGAATGTAAATTGGTGCAGTCACTGTGGAAAACAGCATGGAGGTTCCTCAAAGAACTAAAATTAGAGTTGTCATATGATCCAGCAATCCCACTCCTGGGCAAATACCTAGACAAAACTATAATTCAAAAAGATACATGCACCCCTATGTTCACAGCAGCACTATTCACAATAGCCAAGACATGGAAACAACCTAAATGTCCATAGACAGAGGAATGGATAAAGCTGTGGTACATATATACAATACAATATGCAATACTACTCAGCCATAAAAAAGAATGGAATAATGCCATTTGCAGCAACATGGATGGACCCAGAGATTATCATACTAAGTGAAATAAGTCAGAAAGAGAAAGACAAATACCATATGATATCACTTATATGTGGAATCTAAAGTATGACGCAAATGAACTTATCTACAAAACAGAAACAGACTCACAGACATAGAGAACAGACCTGTGATTGGCAAGGATGAGGGGGGTCAGGGAGGGATGGATTAGGAGTTTGGGATTAGCAAATGCAAACTATTATATATAGGATGGATAAACAACAAGGTCCTACTGTGTAGCACAGGGAACAATATTAAACATCCTGTGATAAACCATAATGGAATAGAATATGAAAAAGAATGTATATATACATCTGAATCATTTTGCTGTATAGCAGAAATTAATACAACATTATAAATCAACTATACGTCAATAAAACAAATCTTTACAAAATAAAAAAATTTCAAAAAGAACTTTACAACTAAAAGAGCATGTGGGGCTTCCCTGGTGGCGCAGTGGTTGAGAGTCCGCCTGCTGATGCAGGGGACATGGGTTCGTGCCCCGGTCTGGGAAGATCCCACATGCCGCAGAGCGGCTAGGTCCGTGAGCCATGGCCTCTGAGCCTGCGCGTCCGGAGCCTGTGCTCCGCAACGGGAGAGGCCACAGCAGTGAGAGGCCCGCGTACCGCAAAAAAAAAAAAAAAAAAAAAAAAAAAAGAGCATGTGTAGGGTGCATCACATATTAGGACACGTGACAGAAACTCTGGTGCTCACCCATACCTAGTTCTCCTCTCTTTGGGGGCATGTGGGTGGGTTTCACGTTCTTGCTCTCCTGGCGGTTGGGCAGACCATGTGCTTAGTGCTGGTGAATGGGCTGTAACTGAGGTGTCATTCACCAGGGCTGAAAGTTTATTTGCTGGGGTGAGAAATTTCAGCCCTCTTTTCTCCTACCATGATGATCTTGGAAGCCTGTGTGGGGAGAGTCATAAGAGTATCTGGTACCCCTGAGCCACCACATGGAGGACAGCTGCCCAGAGAGTTTTCTAGATTCGAAGTGGACTTTGTGTGAGTGAGAAGGAAATGTTTATTGTTAAGCCCCTGAGATATTCATGTTGTTACTGCAGCTTCACCTAGCTTATCCTAACTGGCACAGTGTGGGCTTTTAGCTTGCTATAGCTAGAGTCAACGCTCACAATGAACTGAAATCACACAGAATATTAGAAGTTAAAATCTCAGCCACCATCCCACAGCGTTCACAAAGAATAATCAAAATATAAGTTGTCATCGTTAATAATTACTCCAGCAAGGTAAGCAGGAAGGCACTAATTTCCATCTTAGTGGCATCTCTGTTGGTGGGAATGGAAGGAAGATACCAATTTTAGTGAATCTGAGGAATAAAGAATCTAAGTTTGTTGTGCCATAATTAAAATTTTGTTTTGTTTAGCAATAGACTCATGAAATGACTTAAAAACAAGTCTTGGACTTCCCTGGTGGCGCAGTGGTTAAGAATCCGCCTGCCAGTGCAGGGGACATGGGTTCCAGCCCTGGTCCGGGAAGATCCCACATGCCGCGGAGCAACTAAGCCCGTGCACCACAACTACTGAGCTTGCGCTCTAGAGTCCCCAAGCCACAACTACTGAGCCCACGTGCCTATAGCCCATGCTGCGCAACAAGAGAAGACACCGCAATGAGAAGCCTGAGTACCACAATGAAGAGTAGCCCCCGCTCGCCACAACTAGAGAAAGCCCGCACGCAGCAACGAAGACCCTATGCAGCCAAAAATAAATAAATTTATTATTTTTTAAAGTCTTAAATTGTGTTGTAACTTTTGAATCATTACTCCCCCCTCCTTTTCCCCCCCTACCTTCTCCTTGTAGAGTGCATTACAAAAGTTTTCTATCCTCGGCTCAAGAAGATAGAACTGTGGATCAGTCAGGATGTTTTTGGCTGCAAGTAGCAAAAACCCCCCAACCCAAACTAGCTGAAATAGTCAGGATGTGAATTATCTCACATTACTGAGGTCCTGGGGGCTTTGCGGGGCTCCGGGCTAGCCCATCCAGCAGCTCAATCATGTTATCAAGAACTCAGATTATTTTCCAAAGCTGATAGCAAGGTAGTTCAGCAGATCCAGACACCACATCCATACAGGATGATGTCCAGAAGAGATCATCTCAGCTTGTGTTTCTCATTTAAGAGAGGAAACATTTCCCAGAAGCTACTTCTTATTGGCCAGAAGTGGTTACATGCCCAATCCTGAAGCTATCACTGGTGAGAAGGATAAAATTGTCATGATTGGTTGAGAACAATTAGGCCAGGTTTAAGAAGGTGAGCATTTGGGTGGATTATCTCTATTTCCATTTTGCAGTCATAGAAACAGACGTTCTGGGTCATTTTTTCTTTTGATTCTCCTGAGTTGATCCCTTGTGTCTTAATTCTTCTATCACTACCAAGGTCAAGATTTTGCAATAACTTCCCATCTGTCTGCTCTGGCTCATCTTGTTTTTCTCCAGTCCACTGTATACATCTCCTGCTGGATGAAGGTTCTTAAAACCTGCTTCTCATGTTGTCACATCTTTATCTAATTACATCAAATATCTCTCTCTTGCCATTGGTTTTAGACGCAGACTTCTCTGGGTGCTTCTACCTGTCTGGGTGGTTTAATCACATGGATCCCATCCACCACTAATAGGCAACCCACACTCTTCAAGTGGCTCTCCACATGGCTTCCCTCACCGAACACATCATTCCCTGCTTCCGTACTTCTGTGTTGTATCTGCCATCTTGAACATCCTATTTCACTGTCTCTGTCTGTCTGAACCCTTCGCTTTCTTTAACCATCTCAGACTCACCTTCTTCATGAAGGTTTTCTTGGTTAACTCCAGCCCACGCTGGCGTCTCCTCCCTGAATTCTTATTTCAGGTACAGCCAACACCATAACTGATTCTTAGTATGTGTTGAGCTGCTCTCCCCAAATAAATGAAGCATGTCCTGAGAGCAGGGACTATTGTTCTGCTTCGTTTCTGTCCCACACCATCTTTGCACATTTGTCACACCTGATGGATCCTTCAATCAGCAAGCAATGACTGAGACCCTCCCCTCATGGCTACACTGTGACATTAGCACAGATGGAATCCAACAACCTGATCCTACTGGAAAAATTAACATCATATGCACATTTTGCTACTCATCTGGGACACAGAGAGGTCCCCTCTGAGTAAGTTAAGCTTAGAAATAGGACTGGGAGTTGAGTTTTGTATCTGGATGTTTCTAGCCCACTTTTGATAACTCAAACCTGTACACCTGTTGAGAAGGCCATGCTTTTGGAATTGCATTCCAGAAAAAACCCAGAAGGTTGACAAGCATTTGGTTTAGCCTCTTCAACAACAGAGTTCCAGTCATGCATATGTACGTTTGTATGTACCATCTTTTGTTTATAAAAAAAGACTTGAACCTCAATTCTTTTTGTTTTTTAATGGGGAAATTGTTCGTAGACACATTCATATCCACTTGCTCTTTCCCCTTGCGAACAGTAATACGCATTTGGTGGTCTGGACAAGGCCTGCAAACAAGCACCATTGAACAGAGAGAAGGAAAGTGTCCCTTAGAGGAATCGGATTGCTCCCCTACTCTGTGCTATGTGCACCAGACCCTGTAAGGCCCTCTGGGCACTGGGCTGCCTGTGCTGTATGTAACTGTGTGTGATGGGAATTAACACCTAATTCTATGTCCCAGCTTTATTGCTGAGGTCCTTAATGAGTCAGTATAATTAAGCACCATTTGCCTGGTTAGTTAGTTCAGGTGTCTAAATCTGTCACAATAAACTAGGTGATGTTAAACATGTTTGGATTAGAACCTGCTGGAGCCAATGCCAATGCAGACAGCTATATTAATCACATGGGAGGTTATCTTATTTGAGATTTTCTATGCACCTCTGAGTTAGTGTTTCATCCATCAAGGGCTTGCTGAAGACATCTGTAAACTTTGATTTATTGCACTGTTCCTGGTACAGAATTAAATAGCATTATACTCAAATATATTGGCTTAATTGACAGGTAGAGATTTAATCCTGTTAATTACCTAGCCAGCTTGAAAGCTTCCATTAACCCCTTGCTGAATCGGCGAGATTCAGAAGAGGTATCTCAGCACCTATTTTGGGCTCAGGTAAATGCATCATTGTCCTTCCTCTTCAAAGAGTTTACTCTCTCCAGCCTCCGTTTGTGAGCGAACATGCACACCCATGAGACAAGTGTGGCACATCGGGGTAGCCCCCTGTCTGACTCCAAAGAGAGCAGTCCTTTAGGTAAATGATATCAGGAGGTTTGTAGTCACGACCTCTCCTGGCTTTGCGTTTTTATGTGAGCATCTATTACGATAACATGTGAAAGTCGTTCATCCATTTATTTATTCAACACACTTTTACTGAGCACTTACTATGTTTAGGGACTTGGCTTGGCTGGAAGGAACAAAAATATATGTAAAGACAGTTGAGACCCTCAAGAAACTTACATCGTTTATAAATCATAAAGTTCTCTACAAACCTATAGGACACTCATTAATGATGATAATCCATGCTGTTATAATGCATACTAATAAGTTATCCATACCGGAAAACATAAGTGTGGCTAAACTTTATCTTTCTAGAACCAGTACTTCTAACAAAGGACAATAGGTGGAAATTTCGAACACTGTGGGAAAAAGACCACAGAAGACATTCGAAGGAGGCAGATTTTTCTGGAACTTTTTAACTCATCTATCACAAAGCAGCTATGTTCTCTTCCTGCACACACGGCAGGACCCCACCAATGGAGCCACCTGCTAAGCTTCTCTACTCCTCAGGTCAACTGATGTCCTCTCTGTTCCTGGTCACTGTGCTAGGTGTGGAGGGCACAGAGAGAGCAGACTTCTCTACCTTCTTGGAGTTCACAGTCTAGTGGAGACAAGAGAGTAGCAAGAGGACTGTGACGGAGGGTCCCACGGGGGGCTCTCAGAGCCCAGAGTGGACACGCTTAGCCTGGGAGGATTCAAGGAAGGCTTCTTGGAGGAGGAACTCTCTGAATTGGGTTTTAACAAATGCTTAAGAGTTATCCCGTTAAAGAGAGAAGGGTGTGTAAGGAGAGCAAGTTAGAGAGTGGCAGTTTGCACAACATGAGTAACCTGGCCAAAGGCACAGAAGACTGAAACCAGAGTCCTCCCAGGAAGCCACAAGTACTTACTGTTTGTAAATTAAATGCAATGAGTAGCCTCAGTTGGGACTGGGCAAGGGCTATGTCACGAGGGTCTTGTAGGCCAGGCTAGGAACACGGTACTCAGGAGCCAGCAGGACATTCCAAGCAGGAAAGTAAAATAGTTGGGATTTCTAAAATTGGTCTATCCAGCGATCAACCTGGTGGGACAGTGGAAGATTTATTCATGTTTCTCAACTTGAATAACTTTTAAATGAGTGATCAACCTAGTGGGAGAGTGGAGGATTTATTCGTGTTTCTCAACTTGAATAACTTTTAAGGGAAAAAAATTTTTCTTGTACACTGCAAGAGCACTTAGTGGACCAAGGTCCATGAAATTCATGATGCTTTTTTAAAATTCATTTTTATATAATTTCACACTTAAAAATTGTGAGACATACAAAGAACTCCCATATAACCTTTACCCAGATTCACCAATTGTTAACATATTGTTGACATTTTGCCCCATTTGCTCATCTATCAATCTATCTACCAACCTACTACAGACACACACACACACAAACACACACACACATTCACTGAGCCATTTGAAAGGTGTTTGCAGCCTTTATTCACATTCATAATTACTCCAATGTCTATTTCCTAGAGATAAGAAATTTCTCTTTTTATAACAAACATTTATCAAAAATCAGGAAATCTGACATTGATACAATACTATTATCTAATCCAATCTTGCTAATTATCCTAATGACTCATGATAATTTTAAGAACTGTGATGTAAAAAAAGAAACCTAATTTTATGCAAATATCTTTCATTGGCAAATTATTACTGAAACAGAAATTAATCTTTATAATAATAAATGCTTTTGGATTATCTTAAAAATAAAAGGACAGAATTTTAAGACCCTCCTAGAACTCATGGATTTCTGGATCCATGTTTGAGGAAAATTGTTGGAAGCCAAGGTGGAGACAGGAAGAGCTCTATTCATCATGAAAGCATAGACTGTCTTTTACTGTTCACACTAGTCAGAGCATAAGAAAGTTAAGCAGTGGGAGAGCAGAGGTCCCATCTCTGTTCAGCAAAGTTAAGTACAAAAAGCCTGAAGGACCTAGGAACCAGGGAAGGGATTCTGCACATTGACACTCAAGCCAAATACAGAGCAGGAAAGGGGCAGAGAGTAAGGCCAACAATACTCCCATGCCCTGTCTCTTAGCAGGCACCAAGTCTGGGATAAACAGAGAGAAAGAGAAAACATGGGGAAAAAGAAGGATGCGATTTCCGTGGCTCAGTGGGAGGGCAGTTCTCTGAAATCAGAGGAAAATTTTAGTGGGTAATGTGATATTGTTAGTGGTATGTAAGAAGATATGGGCTCTACAAAACAGAATAAAGTAATGGGAGAAGCTGAGATGAAAAGGCAACAGGGTGAAATAAAAATGGAGACAGTGGAGATAGGCTTGCAGGGAAATGAAAGGCAAAATTATTTATTTATTTGTTTGTTTATTTATTCATTCATTCATTCATTTTTAAAGAATTTTTAAAAATTCACTTTGGAGGCAATAAAGGACAGAATTGAAATTGTGGAAAATAGGCTCAGTGATGGGGCAGATCTTTACTAAATTTAAAAGTCTTAGTTGTTCCAGGCACATTCAGGAGACAGAGAGAAGCATGATCACTGAGACTTTAATAAACCTCTTTGTCTTTGATGAGGGAGCAATATAAATAAGGACAAAAGGAACGTCCAATAATAGATCTACTTCAAAGCTTGTAAGTTTCAACAGCATTCTATCAAGCACCTATGCTGCATTACCAATGCTGAACTTAAATACGAGACCGTAATGACAAACTCAATAAATTCAGATGAGTGGAAATTATGTGGATTGAAAACATAATGCAGAACCTTTGGCATCACATTCTAGCTTACTAACTGAACCTGGTTCCTTAATCTGTAAGACATGAGGATTAATAATACCTACCTTCTATGCATATTGTGAGGAGAAAATGAGTTTTATAGAGCTTATTATAGTGGTTGTCACAGAATAAGCACTCAATACATAGTAGCTATTGGTAATTTTACTATTGTTATTATTTTTTGGTCACATCCTCTTTTTTTTTTTTTTTTTTGCGGTACGCGGGCCTCTCACTGTTGTGGCCTCTCCCGTTGCGGAGCACAGGCTCTGGATGCGCAGGCTCAGCGGCCATGGCTCACAGGTCCAGCCGCTCTGCGGCATGTGGGATCTTCCTGGACCAGGGCACGAACCCGTGTCCCCTGCATCGGCAAGCAGACTCCCAACCACTGCACCACCAGGGAAGCCCTGGTCACATCCGCTTTTACCCCAAATAAAAGTTTAAAGAGAAAAATAATAAAATAGATCAGTTATGAAGATACAAAGTCTAATGGAAGGCAGCCAAAGCACTACCAATAGGTTAACTGAGACTCAAACAATTTTTTTATTTTGTAAAAGAAAAAAAAAGAATAATAAGAATGCAAAGAAATGATACAAAGAAATGGAAAGATATCTTGTCCTCTTGGATTGGAAGAATAAATATTGTTAAAAATGCCCATACTACCTAAAGCAATCTACAGATTTAGTACAATCTCTATCAAAATGCCCATGGCATTTTTTCAGAGAACTAGAACAAATAATCCTAAAATTCATGCAGAACTACAAAAAAGACCCTGAATTGCCAAAGCAATCTTGAGAAAAAAGAACATAGCTGGAGGTATCACCCTCCCAGACTTCAGACTACACTACAAAGCTATAGTAATTAAAACAGCATGGTACTGGCACAAAAACACACACATAGATCAATGGAACAGAAGAGAGAGCCCAGAAACAAACCCATCACTTATGGTCAATTAATCTACCACAAAGGAGGTAATAATATACAGTGGAGAAAAACAGTCTCTTCAGTAAGTTACTGGACAGCTATATGTAAAGCAATGAGATTAGAACATTTCCTCACACTATATACAAAAACAAACTCAAAATGGATTAAAGACCTAAATGTATGACATGATACCATAAAATTCCTAGAAGAGAACATAGGCAGAACACTCTTTGACATAAATCATAGCAATATTTTCTTGGATCTGTTTCCCAAGACAAAAAAAGCAAAAATAAACAAATTGAATCTAATTAAACTTAAAAGCTTTTGCACAGCAAAGGAAACCATTGACAAAATGAAAAGACAAACTACAGATGGGAGAAAATATTTTCAAATGACATGACTGGCAAAGGGTTAATATCCAACATATATGAATAGTTCATACAACTCAATGTCAAAAAAACAACCCAATCAAAAAATGGGCAGAAGACCTGAATAGACATTTTTTCCAAAGAAGACATACAGATGGCTAACAGGCACATGGAAAAAGGTTCAATGTTGCTAATTATTAGAGAAATGCAAATCAAAGCCACAATGAGGTATCACCACACACCTGTCAGAATAGCTATCATCAAAAAAGTCTACAAATTACAAATGATGGTGAAGATGGAGAGAAAAGAGAACCCTTGTACACTGTTGGTGGGAATGTAAATTGGTGCAGCCACTATGGAAAACAATATGGAGGTGCCTCAAAAAACTGAAACTAGAACAACCATATGATCCAGCAATTCCACTCCTGGGTATATATCTGGAATAAACAAGAACACTAATTTGAAAAAATACATGCACCCCAATGTTCATAGCAGCACTATTTACAATAGCCAAGATATGGAAACGACTCAAGTGTCCATCAACAGACAAATGGATAAAGAGGATGTGGGGGAAAAAATATGTATGTATACATACACACACACACAATGGAATATTACTTGGGCATAAAAAGAATGAAATTCTGTCACTTGCAGCAACATGGATGGACCTAGAGAATATTATGCTTAGTGAAATAGGTCAGAGAAAGGCAAATACTGTATCACTCATATGTAGAATCTAAAAAGTAAAACAAACTAATGTATAAAGCAAAACAGAAACAGACTCACAGATATAGAAAACAAACTAGTGGTTACCGGTGGAAGAGGAAAAGGGGGAGAAGCAAGACGGGATTAAAAGGTACAAACTACTATGTATAAAATAGATAAGCAACAAGGATATAGTGTACAGTACAGGGAATTATAGCCATTATCTTGTAATAACTTTTAATGAAGTATAATCTGTAAAAATACTGAATCGTTCTGCTATACACCTAAAACTAATATGATATTTATAAATTAACTATACTTCAATTAAAAAAAATAAATAATAAGATTAAAACAAATGTTAGGAAAACACAAGGAATAAAATGGCAGAGATAAAAGCAGAAATCACTTTTTTAAAAAATAGCATAAAATTAGTATAGTTTTGGAGGTGAAACAGCAAAATATATTCACTACTTATAAATTTAAGTTTTAAAAAGATGGAGACATATGCATACTTCTATATAACAGGGCTGAATACTGTAAAAATGTTACTTTTTCCCAGATTAGTTTATCAATTTATTAAAAACCCAATCAATATGCTGATGGGACTATTTTTGGGAAATTGGCAATGTAATTACAAGGTTCATCTGGAGAACAGGTGAGAGTAGCTAAGAACGTTTTGAAAACATTCTAATAATATTAAATTCATCAGAACAGTCTAGATTCAGAAGAAAAGCTATTTTGAGAGCAGAGTGACATCAGTATAAAAAGGACCTTATTCAACCTGATACCTTATTAAAGTACTAATTGTCATTAATCTGGAATTCACACCTACTCAGCCCCAGCTCTAGATATTTTTGCCTCTTTAATGCCCAGACCTCCAAATCAAACAACAGAAAGAGAGGTTGAAAATAAATTGCTCAATGTCCCTCAACGAGCCCAGAAAAACAGTGAAACCCTAAACCATAAATATCTCTGGATCTTATTCAAGTGGAATCATATGTGTTTACTGAATTTTGTTATTTATTTAAAAAAATCTATTTTAATCGCAAAAGGGATTTGGCATGCACAAGCCATTTCAAATCCTTTTGGTTATTTTCAGTCCATAGGTTTTTCTCATCTTCAGGCTTGGAAGATCGGGAAGGTCGTGTTCAAATTTTAACTTTATTGTTCAAGGACAAACACTACCATTTGTAAACAATTTCTAAAGTGACCGCTAGAATGCTTCTCAAGTAGGTTTTGTTTTATACTTAAGGTCTAAAAATAAAGCGGGTTGCTTTCATCCACCATCTGAAGGAAAGGATAGGAGTTTTGATGATCCGGGGTGTGGCTTGGTGAAACTGCTGAGTGGGATTGACTAGGCTCAGGAAGCCTGGGGCTAGTAGAATAAAGGTGGGACAGAATGCACAAGTTCCCTCCAACCTTCCTAAAATTACAAGTGTTATATGGAAAGATGGGGAGTCTCAAAGTCTGGGGGAGTAGTACAACAACCAAATGTTAGTATCAGTGCTGATTTCAAATACTCCAGACCGTAACCAGGCCATGGGTTAAGAAAATGTGTCCTAGAGTCAAAAAGACCATGAAATTAGCCCCAGCTCCTCCACTTGCTAGCAGTCTAATGTTAAACAAGGCCCTTAAACACAGACTCCCAAGTTGCTGGTCTCTGTATCAGGTATTACACAGATTTAGACAAATGGTAGCCAATATTACTTGGTATAAAAGACTTTGGTCATGGTAAGTCTAAGTTTCTCATCACAGGGTGGTAGAAAATGAGTTGAAAATACATAAGTGTGATAGGCAAAAGGAATTCTAACAGGTGAAGTATGGGGTATGATGTTTTCACTGTATGCATGTGATGGGGCAGGAAGAGAGAATTTAAAAATTATATGACGCACACTATGGGGGAAAACTATACATATTAATGCTGGTTTAAAAATACTAATAAACCCACAGAAGAGAAAATCCATAGGAGTTTGGTGTAAAGAAGAAAAGGCAGGTAGAGTGGATGGTCCAGAGAAGCGCTGGCAAGTCAGCTTTGGGAGAAAGAAAGGATGCTGACGCTAAAACATCCAGCCTTTGAGAAGCCAGTTAGGACATCATTCCTGTGTGCTAGGGAGGACACAGAGTTGTGGGGATGAAGGAGAAGATGGCATGAGGTCAGGGGGTCCTGCTGCACCTGGGTGACCTCTGTCTGGTGGCTCCCATGCACGTGGGAAGGCGCAAACAACCTTGAGCAATGGGAGAGAGTCAGGCATAGACCAAAGGGTCTCTGTGAACTCAAGTACAAGATTTATAACCATGAGCACAAACATGCTTGCGCTCTTTATGCTTATTCCCATGCAGATCATTAGATGAAATAAATTGGTATTGACACCAGGTAAAGCTTACAATAGCACTGAACTTTCAACTCTCTTCCAGTAGATTTCTTATCTTCCCCAATTTGTTGCTCATCTATTTACAACTTAAAGAGATTAGGATATTGATGACAACAGAATGAGTGTTGAGTAAGTGGAAGAAAGGGCTCTACCTCACACTTTGTAAAAATGATTATATGATTGAGCAGGCTATAAAGCCACTGGCTCAATCTGAGGTTTATAGAAACAGGACTTTTAACCATACAGAAGTAGCTTTTAGCATCCATTATGCAAAGGTACCAAGATCTTAGCTCACATGAATCAACAGAGTTGACTGGGAGGTGTGGGAAAGATGGAGGGATAAGGAATTTGTTATGAAAATTCATGAGTATCTTTAATCAGAGATGGAACTAACTCTGCCCTTTCCTGGATCAGCAAAAAAGAAGCTTTGTCTCCATATCTGTGTCCCACAGAGAGGAAGAAGAAAGAGAGACAGGATAGCATTAGAGAAGGCAAGAGAGGGCCAAGATAGCCAAGCTCTCTTTCCTCCACACTTTGAAGTTATTCTTATTTTATTTATTTTTTTTGTGGTACGCGGGCCTCTCACTGCCGTGGCCTCTCCCGTTGCGCAGCACAGGCTCCAGACGTGCAGGCTCAGCGGCCACAGCTCACGGGCCCAGCTGCTCCGCAGCATATGGGATCTTCCCGGACCGGGGCACGAACCCGTGTCACCTGCATCGGCAGGCGGACTCTCCACCACTGCGCCACCAGGGAAGCCCTGAAGTTATTCTTAAATAAACTTGAGCAAGATAAGCCACACTGCTATGTGCCATGGAAGACAAACTGACAAAGCACATGTTTTACTTGACTGATTATTTCCCATTCGTGATAGAAATCTAGCAGAGAGACCCCAATGGGTCCCCTTGTTGAGAACCTAGGGCAGTTAATCTTTTTAAAGCTCAAATTCCTCCCAGAATATTCCAGGCACCCTGGAGTGAGGGTGTCTCATGTGAATTCTATGCATTAGTTATCTTGGTTATACAGCACAGTTTTACTTTTCCTATTCATTGGATGATGCCAGATTGCGTCAACTCCAAAAGGAACATCTAGGCATGAATTCTCCACCTAGGTCCCCACTGAGGCTGCCACTAGCTGATGTCTGATTTGAAGGCCTAACTATCTGAGCAAAGGAGTTTTCATGTGACACTTCTGAAGTCCCTGGTGCTATCTTCCACCATTGCAGAGCTGCTGGGACCAGTATGGCGGTGTCTTGTGTTCTCAGAGCCCTGTGGCGATAATGATGAAAAACTCTGGGAGATTTGACTTGCTCTTTTATTGCAGAGCTCAGCCATGAGCACCTGGGGTCCGAGCCAGGAGGGGATGGTTTGTGTGACAGATGACTTACTCCACTCTGCTGCAGTTCCCCAGCACAATGAGATGAAAAAAATGCTATCCTCTTAGTAGCTGATACAAGAATTTATCTTAGGAAGAGACTTGCCTTTTTGAGAAAAATGCCGTGATAAGCTCACGTGTGTAGTCAATTCCTTTGAAGCATAGCTGTTCTCTGGTGCCAAGGTTTCAGAGAAAGAGCCAGAGTTACTCTGCTTAAGAAAGCAGACCTTGTTTATCTATGTGTTTATTTTGTCTTGGAGATGGGAAAGAGGAGAGTAAAAAGGAGGAAGAATAAGATAAGATGGTGGGAGATCATGGGTTACACAGTGGGATTCTTCTTCACTAATATTATTAAAAACCATAAAATGCTTGGTTTGCTTGGCTTTCTTACGGAAACCAGTGAATGGGGGCTGACCTTGTGTATATGCTGAGTCTGGGCAAAACAGAGGCCACAGAAACAGACAAAGGAAGGGGAGACAGGCCAGTTGCCATCTGCATAGCTATAGCAGGTCCGTTGTCTGAAATCAAACCTGTGCTGACTACCTGGTCCTTGATTATACAAACTGAGCCCAAGGGGATGTGCCCCATCAGGGCCCAGGACAAGCTCAACAGGTCTGCAGGTCAGGGTAGGTGCAGCTTAGGAACTACAGAACGATCCAGGCACTACTGAAAATGGAAGCAAAACAGACCTCAACAAGCACCTCCTCTGACCTTCTTTGTAGTTCTGTCCCCTTCCCTCTTCCAGGAGGGGCCTCTATAGGCTCAGAGGAGTCTTGGCACCTAGACAGCTGCCGGTAACTAAATCTCTCCCGTTTCCAGTAAGACCTCTACCTCTGCCCCAGTTTTCCCTTCTATTCCATTTCCTGCCACTCCATGCATTCCACACGCATTCAGTGAGCACCTACTCTGTGCCCAATGCTTCAGCAGGCTCTGGGCATACAGAGGTAAACAACACACAGTCTATGGGAAACAAATGCTCAATTTCTCTGCACCATTGGTGGGCCGAGCTCCAGGGGACTGACCCCTTATTCCTCCTTGCCTTTTGAGCACACTGTTGAAAATACAATGCTTTCGTCTAAAGAGGTTTTAATCATTTCCTCATCTTCAAGCTCAGTCTATCACAGAGATGAGTTTTGATTCTAGCATTTCTCACACAATTTCATTATTTTCTTATATGTAGGTGCCTCCTGTGTTGGTTTTCTATTGCTGCTGAAACAGATTACCACTAACGTAATTGCTGAAAGCAACACAAATTTATTCTCTTACCGGTCTGGAGGTTGGTGTGGCTGTGTTACTTCTGGAGGTTTTGGAGAGAATCCTTCTTTTTCACCTTTTCCAGCTTCTAGAGGCTGCCATATTCCTTGGCTCATGGCCCTGCAACACTCTGACCTCTGCTTCCATCATCACATGACCTTTATGACTCTGACCCGCCTGCCTCCCTTATATATGGACACTTTTGGTTAATTAGACCCACCTGGCTAATTCAGGCTACTCTCCTCTCATGAGCCTCAATTTAATCACACCTGCAAAATCCCTTCTATCACTTAAGGCAACATATTCACAGGTTCTGGGGATTAAACTGTGGGCATCGTTAGGGGGCTATAATTCGGCCCACCACATTCCCCCAGTATAAAAAAGACTAAAAAAATTTTTTTTAAATAAAATTAAAAAATAAAAGAGACTGCCTTTGTCACCCTGCCCCTTCTGGAGCTGTGCTCCGTCTCACAATGTCAGGTCCACAGTGGTCTAGGGGTGGAAGACCAGTCTCCACAAGATGTTGGGGGGTCATCTTGGACATGAGGTGCAACTGAGAATTAAAAATGATAAAATCCGCTCCTCTTAAAATTAATTAATTAATTTAACAAACACTTACAAAGAGCCTACCTTATATAGATGCTGTTCTGAGGCCTGGAGGAAATAGCAATGAGTGAAACAGAGGAGTCTTTGATACCATAGGGCTGATGAACTAGGAAAAAAAATACAGAGGCTTTTTCAATGTCATATATCATTAGGGAATTGCAAATTAAAACAACAACAAGATATCATACACATCTATTAGAACGCTAAAATCCAAAACACTGACAATACCAAATGCTGGTGAGCATGTGTAGCAATAGGAATTCTCACTCGTTGCTGGTGGGAGGGCAAAATGATACTGCCACTTTGGAAGACAATTTGGTAGTTTTTTACAAAGTTAACCATACGCTTACTGTATGATCCAACAATCATGCTCCTTGATATTTTCCCAAATGAGTTGAAAATTATATCCACATAAAACCCTGCACACAAATGTTTATAGCATCTTTATTCATAATTGCCCCAAATTGGAAGCAACCACAATGTCCTTCAATAGGTGAATGGATAAGCAAACTGTGATCCATTCATACAATGAAATATTACTCAGTGATTTAAAAAAGATAAATGAGCTATTAAGCCACCAAAATGACATGGGGGAATCCTAAATGCATATTGCTAAGTAAAAGAAGCCAATCTGAAAGACTACATATTGTATGATTCCAACTGTATGACATTCTGGAAAAGACAAAACTACAGAGACAGAACAGAGATCAGTGGTTACCAGGGATTTGGGGGAGGGAGGAGAGATGAATGCGTGGAGCACAAGGATTTTTAGGGCAGTGGAACTATTTGTATGATACCACATGGTGGATAGATAACATGTAACGGTGGATACATGACCTTATGCATTTGTCAAAATCCATAGAACTGTACAACACAAAGAGTGAACCCTAATGTAAACTATGAACTTTATGTACCTTCTGCTCAATTTTTCTGTAAACCTTAAACTGTTCTAAACATAAAGTCTATTCACTTGAAAAGTCATAGTATGTTGGATGATGTCGTGTGCTATGAAGAAGAATAAAGCAATACACAGGTATAGAAGTAATGGTATGGTGTGGTGTGGTGTGGTGTGTGTGTGTGTGCAAACTATTGTATATTTTAGATGGTTAGGGATGACCTCACTGATGCTTGAGAAGTCTTAAAAAAGTGATGGTGCAAGTCATACAAACTTCTGGTGTAAAAAAAACAAAGCAAAACCCTTACAGATCAAGGGAAGCAAGAGCAAAGGCCTTGTGGCTGGCGTGTGCTTGGTGTGTTTGGTGTCAGTGTGGCTGGAGTGGATGAGCTGGAAGAGACAGCAGGGGTGGGGTGGGGGAGGACCATGTCATGGAGCACCTTGCAGGCCACTATGGAGAACTGGGATTTTACCCCAAGGGAGATGGGAGCCCCTGGGGGATGATGAGCAGAGGAGAGACACGGTCTGATTTATTTTTGAGAAATTTCCTCTCGGAGGAGCTTCAAGATGGTGAAAGAGTAAGAAGTGGAGATCACCTTCCTCCCCACAAATACATCAGAAATACATCTACACGTGGAACTGCTCCTACAGAACACCTCCTGAACACTGGCAGAAGACCTCAGACCTCCCGAAAGGCAAGAAACTCCCCACGTACCTGGGTAGGGCAAAAGAAAAAAGAAAAAACAGAGACAAAAGGATAGGGACGGGACCTGCACCAGTGGGAGGGAGCCGTGAAGGAGGAAAGGTTTCCACACACTAGGAAGCCCCTTCGCGGGTGGAGACTGCTGGGGGCGGAGGGGGGAAGCTTCGGAGCCGTGGAGGATAGCGCAGCAACAGTGGTGCGGCGGGAAAAGCGGAGACATTCCCGCACAGAGGATCTGTGCTGACCGGCACTCACCAGCCCGAGAGGCTTGTCTGCTCACCCTCCGGGGCGGGCGGGGCTGGGAGCTGAGGCTCGAGCTTCGGTCGGAGCGCAGGGAGAGGACTGGGGTTGGCGGCGTGAACACAGCCTGAAGAGGCTAGTGCGCCACATCTAGCCGGGAGGGAGTCCGGGAAAAAGTCTGGAGCTGCCGAAGAGGCAAGAGACTTTTTCCTCCCTCTTTGATTCCTGGTGCATGAGGAGAGGGGATTCAGAGCGCCGCCTAAAGGAGCTCGAGACGGGTGCGAGCCGCGGCTAACAGCGTGGACCCCAGAGACGGGCATGAGATGTTAAGGCTCCTGCTGCCGCCACCAAGAAGCCCGTGTGCGAGCACAGGTCACTATCCACACCCCCCTTCCAGGAGCCTGTGCAGCCCGCCACTGCCAGGGTCCCGGGATCCAGGGACAACTTACCCGGGAGAACACACGGCGTGCCTCAGGCTGGTGCAACGTCACGCTGGCCTCTGCCGCTGCAGGCTCACCCCGCACTCCATACGCCTCCCTCCCCCCGGCCTGAGTGAGCCAGAGCCCCCGAATCAGCGGCTCCTTTAACCCCGTCCTGTCTGAGCGAAGAACAGACGCCCTCAGGCGACCTACACGCAGAGGCGGGGCCAAATCCAAAGCTGAACCGCGGGAGCTGTGCGAACACAGAAGAGAAAGGGAAATCTCTCCCAGCAGCCTCAGGAGCAGCGGATTAAAGCTCCACAATCAACTTGATGTACCCTGCATCTGTGGAATACATGAATAGACAACGAATCATCCCAAATTGAGGAGGTGGACTTTGGGAGCAACGATATATATTTTTTCCCCTTTTTCTCTTTTTGTGAGTGTGTATGTGTATGCTTCTGTGTGAGATTTTGTTTGTATAGTTTTGCTTTTACCCATTTGTCCTAGGGTTCTGTCTGTCCGTTTTTTTTTTTTAGTATAGTTTTTAACTCTTGCTATCATTGGTGGATTTGTTTTTTGGTTTGGTTGCTCTCTTCTTTCTTTCTTTTTTATATTTTTTATTACTTAAAATTTTTTTATATTTAATAATTATTTTTTACTTTTTATTTTAATAACTTTATTTCATTTTATTTTATTTTTTCTTTCTCTCTTTCTTTCTTTCTCCCTTTTACTCTGAGCCATGTGGATGACAGGGTCTTGGTACTCTGGCTGGACGTCAGGCCTGTGCCTCTGAGGTGAGAGAACCAAGCTCAGGACATTGGTCCACCAGAGACCTCCCAGATCCACGTAATATCAAACGGCGAAAGCTCTCCCAGAGATATCCATCTCAACACGAAGACCCAGCTCCATTCAATTACCAGCAAGCTACAGTGCTAGACAACCTATGCCAAACAACTAGCAAGACAGGAACACACCCCACCCATTAGCAGAGAGGCTGCCTAAAATCATAATGAGGTCACAGACACCCAAAAACACACCACCGAACGCGGACCTGCCCACCAAAAAGACAAGATCCAGCCTCATCCACAGGAACACAGGCACCAGTCCCCTCCACTAGGAAGCCTACACAACCCACTGAGCCAACCTTAGCCACTCGGGGCAGACACCAAAAACAACGGGAACTACGAACCTGCAGCCTGCGAAAAGGAGACCCCCAAACAAAGTAAGTTAACCAAAATGAGAAGAAAGAGAAACACACAGCAGATGAAGGAACGAGGTAAAAACCCACCAGACCAAACAAATGAAGAGGAAATAGGCAGTCTACCTGAAAAATAAGTGAGAATAATGATAGTAAAGATGATCCAAAATCTTGGAAATAGAATGGAGAAAATAAAAGAAACGTTTAACAAGGGCCTAGAAGAACTAAAGAGCAAACAAACAATGATGAAAACACAATAAATGAAATTTAAAATTCTCTAGAAGGAATCAATAGCAGAATAAGTGAGGCAGAAGAATGGATAAGTGACCTGGAAGATAAAATAGTGGAAATAACTACTGTAGAGCAGAATAAAGAAAAAAGAATGAAAAGAATTGAGGACAGTCTCACAGACCTCTGGGACAACATTAAATGCAGCAACATTCGAATTATAGGGGTCCCAGAAGAAGAAGAGAAAAAGAAAGGGTCTGAGAAAATACTTGAAGAGATTATAGTTGAAAACTTCCCTAATATGGGAAAGGAAATACTTAATCAAGTCCAGGAAGTGCAGGGAGTCTGATACAGGATATATCCAAAGAGAAACATGCCAAGACACATATTAATCAAGCTATCAAAAATTAAATACAAAAAAATATATATTAAAAGCAGCAAGGGAAAAGCAACAAATAACATACAAGGGAATCCCCATAAGGTTAACAGCTAACCTTTCAGCAGAAACTCTGCAAGGCAGAAGTGGGTGGCAGGATATCTTTAAAGTGATTGGAAGTGATGAAAGGGAAAAACCTACAAACAAGATTACTCTACCCAGCAAGGATCTCATTCAGATTCAACAGAGAAATTAAAACCTTTACAGACAAGCAACAGCAAAGAGAATTCAGCACCACAACAAATGCTAAAGGAACTTCTCTAGGCAAGAAACACAAGAGAAGGAAAAGAGCTACAATAACAAACCCAAAACAATTAAGAAAATGGTAATAGGAACATACATATTAATAATTACCTTAAATGTAAATGGATTAAATGCTCCAATCAAAAGACATAGACTGGCTGAATGGATACACAAACAAGACCCGTATATATGCTGTCTACAAGAGACCCACTTCAGACCTAGGGACACATACGGACTGAAAGTGAGAGGATGGAAAAAGATACTCCATGCAAATGGAACTCAAAAGAAAGCTGGAATAGCAATTCTCATATCAGAAAAAATAGACTTTACAACAAAGACTATTACAAGAGACAAAGAAGGACACTACATAATGATGAAGGGATCAATCCAACAAGAAGATATAATAATTGTAAATATTTATGCACCCAACATAGGAGCACATCAATACATAAGGCAAATGCTAACAGCCATAAAAGGGGAAATCGACAGTAACACAATCATAGTAGGGGAAGTTAACACCCCAATTTCACCAATGGACAGATCATCCAAAATGAAAATAAATAAGGAATCACAAGCTTTAAATGATACATTAAACAAGATGGACTTAATTGATATTTATAGGACATTGCATCCAAAAATAACAGAATACACTTTCTTCTCAAGTGCTCATGGAACATTCTCCAGGATAGATCATATCTTTGGTCACAAATCAAGCCTTGGTAAATTTAAGAAAATTGAAATCATATCAGGTAGCATTTCGGAACACAATGCTATGAGACTAGATATCAATTACAGGGAAAAATCTGTAAAAAATACAAACACATGGAGGCTAAACAATACACTACTTAATAACCAAGAGATCACTGAAGAAATCAAAGAGGAAATCAAAAAATACT
Organism: Monodon monoceros; assembly: GCF_005190385.1. Classification (NCBI taxonomy): domain Eukaryota; kingdom Metazoa; phylum Chordata; class Mammalia; order Artiodactyla; family Monodontidae; genus Monodon; species Monodon monoceros. The sequence continues at coordinate 86,682,442 of NW_021703776.1, forward strand.
TAGGGGGCTTCCCTGGTGGCACAGTGGTTGAGGATCTGCCTGCTAATGCAAGGGACACAGGTTCGAGCCCTGGTCTGGGAAGATCCCGCATGCCGTGGAGCAACTAGGCCCGTGAGCCACAACTACTGAACCTGCGCGTCTGGAGCCTGTGCTCCACAGCAAGAGAGGCCATGATAGTGAGAGGCCCATGCACCGCGATGAGAGTGGACCCCGCTTGCCACAACTAGAGAAAGCCCTCGCACAGAAACGAAGACCCAACACAGACAAAAATAAATAAATAAATAAATAAATTTTAAAAATACCTAGGAACAAATGACAATGAAAACATGACAACCCAAAACCTATGGGATGCAGCAAAAGCAGTTCTAAGAGGGAAGTTTATAGCAGTACAATCCTACCTTAAGAAACAAAAAGTATCTCAAATAAACAACCTAACCTCACACCTAACGCAATTAGAGAAACAAGAACAAAAAAACCCTAAGTTAGCAGAAGGAAAGAAATCATAAAGATCAGATCAGAAATAAATGAAAAAGAAATGAAGGAAACAATAGCAAAGATCAATAAAACTAAAAGCTGGTTCTTTGAGAACATAAACAAAATTGATAAACCATTAGCCAGACTCATCAAGAAAAAAAGGGAGAAAACTCAAATCAATAGAATTAGAAATGAAAAAGGAGAAGTAACAACTGACACGGCAGAAATACAAAGGATCATGAGAGATTACTACAAGCAACTATATGCCAATAAAATGGACAACCTGGAAGAAATGGACAAGTTCTTAGGAAAGCACAACCTTCCGAGACTGAACCTGGAAGAAACAGAAAATATAAATAGACCAAACACAAGCCCTGAAATTGAGACTGTGATTAAAAATCTTCCAACAAACAAAAGGCCAGGACCAGATGGCTTCACAGGTGAACTCTTTCAAACATTTAGAGAAGAGCTAACACCTATCCTTCTCAAACTCTTCCAAAATATAGCAGAGGGAGGAACACTCCCAAACTGATTCTACGAGGCCACAATCACCCTGATACCAAAACCAGACAAAGATGTCACCAAAAAAAGAAAACTACAGGCCAGTATCACTGATGAACATAGATGCAAAAATCCTCAACAAAATACTAGCAAACAGAATCCAACAGCACATTAAAAGGATCATACACAATGATCAAGTGGTGTTTATCCCAGGAATGCAAGGATTCTTCAATATACACAAATCAATTAATGTGATACACCATATTAACAAATTGAAGAATAAAAACCATATGATCATCTCAATAGATGCAGAAAAACCTTTTGACAAAATTCAACACCCATTTATGATAAAAACCCTTCAGAAAGTAGGCAGAGAGGGAACTTACCTCAACATAATAAAGCCCATATATGACACACCCACAGCCAACATTGTTCTCAATGGTGAAAAACTGAAACCATTTCCACTAAGATCAGGAACGAGACAAGGTTGCCCACTCTCACCACTATTATTCAACATTGTTTTGGAAGTTTTAGCCACAGCAATCAGAGAAGAGAAAGAAATAAAAGGAATCCAAATCAGAAAGCAGTAAAGCTGTCACTCTTTGCAGATGACATGATACTATACATAGAGAATCCTAAAGATGCTACCAGAACACTACTAGAGCTAATCAATGAATTTGGTAAAGTAGCAGGATACAGAATTGACGCACAGAAATCTCTTGCATTCCTATACACTAATGATGAAAAACCTGGAAGTGAAATAAAGGAAACACTCCCATTTACCACTGCAACAAAAAGAATAAAATACCTAGGAATAAACCTACCTAAGGAGACAAAAGACCTGTATGCAGAAAACTATAAGACACTGATGAAAGAAATTAAATATGATACCAACAGATGGAGAGATATCCCATATTCTTGGATTGGAAGAATCAACATTGTGAAAATGACTATACTACCCAAAGCAATCTACAGATTCAATCCAATCCCTATCAAACTACCAATGGCATTTTTCACAGAAGTAGAACAAAAAATTTCACAATTTGTATGGAAACACCAAAGACCCCAAAAAGCCAAACAATCTTGAGAACGAAAAATGGAGCTGGAGGAATCAGGCTCCCTGACTTCAGACTATACTATGAAGCTGCAGTAATCAAGACAGTATGGTACTGCCACAAAAACAGAAAGATAGATCAATGGAACAGGATAGAAAGCCCAGAGATAAACCCACACACATATGGTCACCTTATTTTTGATAAAGGAGGCAAGAATAAACAATGGAGAAAAGACAGCCTCTTCAATAAGTGTTGCTGGGAAAACTGGACAGCTACATGTAAAAGAATGAAATTAGAACACTCCCTAACACCATACACAAAAGTAAACTCAAAATGGATTTAAGGTCTAAATGTAAGGCCAGACACTATAAAACTCTTAGAGGAAAACATAGGCAGAACACTCTATGACATAAATCACAGCAAGATCCTTTTTGACCCACCTCCTAGAGAAATGGAAATAAAAACAAAAATAAACAAATGTGACCTAATGAAACTTAAAAGCTTTTGCACAGCAAAGGAAACCATAAACAAGATGAAAAGACAACCCTCAGAATAGGAGAAAATATTTGCAAACGAAGCAACTGACAAAGGATTAATCTCCAAAATTTACATGCAGCTCAATATCAAAAAAACAAACAACCCAATCCAAAAATGGGCAGAAGACTTAAATAGACATTTCTCCAAAGAAGATATACAGATTGCTAACAAACACATGAAAGAATGCTCAACATCATTAATCATTAGAGAAATGCAAATCAAAACTACAATGAGGTATCACCTCACACCAGTCAGAATGGCCATCATCAAAAAATCTACAAAACAATAAATGCTGGAGAGGGTGTGGAGAAAAGGGAACCCTCTTGCACTGTTGGTGGGAATGTAAATTGGTACAGCCACTGTGGAGAACAGTATGGAGGTTCCTTAAAAAACTAAACATAGAACTACCATATGACCCAGCAATCCCAGTATTGGGCATATACCCTGAGAAAAACCATAATTCAAAAAGAGTCATGTACCACAATGTTCGTTGCAGCTCTATTTACAATAGCCAGGACATGAAAGCAACCTAGGTGTCCATCGACAGATGAATGGATAAAAAAGATGTGACATATATATACAATGGAATATTACTCAGCCATAAAAAGAAACGAAATTGAACTCTTTGTAGTGAGGTGGATGGATCTAGAGTCTGTCATACAGAGTGAAGTAAGTCAGAAAGAGAAAAACAAATACTGTATGCTAAAACATATATATGGAATTTTAAAAAAATTTAAAAAGGTCATGAAGAACCTAGGGGCAGGACAGGAATAAAGACGCAGACCTACTAGAGAATGGACTTGAGGACGTGGGGAGGGGGAAGGATAAGCTGGGACGAAGTGAGAGAGTGGCATGGACATATATACACTACCAAACGTAAAATAGACAGCTGGTGGGAAGCAGCCGCATGGCACAGGAGATCAGCTCGTGCTTTGTGACCCCCTAGAGGGTGGAATAGGGAGGGTGGGAGGGAGACGCAAGAGGGAGGAGATACGGGGATATATGTATGCGTGTAATTGATTCACTTTGTTATAAAGCAGAAACTAACACACCATTGTAAAGCAATTATACTCCAATAAAGATGTTAAAAAAAAAAAAAAAAGAAGAAGAAATTTCCTCTCACTGTTGTGAGTGCAGACTGTAGTGGGCACAAGAATGCAACCGGGAGACCTGACGCAAGTCCTGCAGACTTGGTGGGAAAAAGTGTCATAGCTAAACACAGAAACAAGATCGTGTCCGCGTTTGAACTTCTGATCCATTTAAATAACAGAAGACACTGGGGCCCAGTGCAGCTGGGAGCACGCAAACTCAAGGGGAGAATTTAATTCTCAGGAGAGATTTAGAAACCTAGGAGATGGGAGTATTGGGGTGAAGCCGCTCTGCATGTTTCTCAGAGTTTCCAGGCTGGGGTTTCTCCCTTGGTAAGTCTCATACTGTCTACATTCAGAATGGGCCTTAACTATTCATTTGAAAAGAATATGCAAATTCTGTGCCCCTGTAATGGTTTGGGTATATAGCATGGTATCTTTTGTGTAATTGAAGACCCCAAATATTTTAAGTTCTGCCCATAGTTTCTTTGTATTCATTAACTAAACTTAATCTTCATAATTATCCCCTTATGAGGCCCTATTGACAAATGAGGAACTGCAGACCCTGAAAGGTTAAATACTATTGCAAAGTCATCTAGTAATTAATAGCACCCAGATCTACCTGATCCTGAAGCCCAGGCCCCTCCTAAGACACGCAAAGACAGAGTAGTAGAAAGAACTGAACATCCCAACAGATACACTCATCACACAGCCTTGGAGTTTAATTCCAGAGAGAAAATGTGGAAGACAAACATTTCCATGCAAAACCTCTTTCTTTCCTTTGGCTGTTTGATACCCTCTTTCAAAGTGGGTTTGAGAGAAACGGTGGAGTGAGCGAAGGAGGCGGGTTTGGAGAAGAAGAGTTTAGAGAGCAGGATAGTGAAGTGTGTGCAGAAGGGGAAAGTCTGGGCATATTTCTTTACTTCTCACCTACTGTTTCTAAGTGCCTCCCAAGGCGTGGATGCTAATGGCTTATAAGGACAAAGAAGAGCTACTTGCCTCTTAAAAGCTGTGAAGCTTGTGGGGACCTTCTGGTTTCTGCCACCTCTTCTAGGTGGGGAGTGAGGCCAGGTGAGGGGGTCAGGCTGGGTGGGGGGTTGGGTCCCTGCTGTGGTCCCCAGCAGGCCTGATTCCCAGAGACTCTCAGCCTTGTCCCACACTACTTCTTCCCACTATTGAGTAGAAGAGCCTTCCCTGGCCACACGGGCTGGGCGGATTTGCTCGGGGAAGCTCCCCCATTTCCAGGTGCCATGGTCTAATGGAGGTTTGGGTGGAGAAAGATGTCAAAGAGAGCCCTGCTGACTGATGACCCTGAGGTGGGTAATGTTCATGTCCAGGGGCCATTCACCAGCTGAGTAATAAAGTCCAAAAGCAGAAACGCTGGCTGAATCCAAACCGCATGTTTGTGACAGAGAGGGTGGTTGGCAGGGAGATGGTGTGGACTTTATTGCTGCTCCCCAAATCCTGAAGGCCATTTTAACTAGCTTTCAAACAGCTTTTGTACTTTTTGGTCTTTGAGTTTGTTCTTATGGCTACACACACCCACCCACCCATAATCCCATTTTAATGAAATCAGGGGAACATCAAAACCACTACATTGTATCAATGTCTCCTTAAAATGGATATCTCTTGCTTTGTAGTTTATTAATATTTTTAATTATTTAAAGCAAAATTTCCACACACTGTTGTGCTGGTGAATAGAGGTCAAGTTTTTGTGTTTATTAATTAATTTTTTTATAAAAAAGAAAGCTTGTTTTCCAGTTTTCAAAGTAAGCTGCCGAGGAAGGAAAGGCTGTGACTAGCTTCGAATGTAATATCAGATTCCTGGTATAACTGGATGTGTTTTTCAAAACATACTGCTAATATTTGGAGTGAAGTTATAAATATTTATGGGAGGGAGGGGTGGCAGGAGCCAGGCTAGGGGACTAGTGGGGAAATGAAAGGATATCCAATTAGCTCTGCGTGGAAATTAACCGTGTAGTTCTGTAGAAATGGCCGAACTGTTGAGTCACCACATCTAAAAGAAAAATGACAGTAGCAACCTAAATAATCGAAGTGTTTTTGTATTTGTATGTGTATGTGAGGGACGGTGAACTGGGGAGGCGATCATGAGGCATTGATGGGGAACTCTGGCCTTGACTGAGCTGTTTCAGAGGCTGTGGGCTAGCTGGTCCCAGAGGGAGTAAGGCTCAGAGGATGGGGAAAGAGGATGCAGCTGGCGTGGAAGGAAGGAGATGAAGTGATACTGTGGGAAAGGGGAGGAGTTGGTTTCCCCCCCTGCTAAGATGCAGTAAAGGGTCAAGGGCAGACTTGACGTATCTGAGTGCCAGCTCCCAGTAAAGAACACCTTGGAGAGGGAGGGGGTGGGGGAGGCATGCGCTGAGTTTCCCAGGGAGCTGGAGAGCTTGGAACATGGCAGTCTGGGGACTCCGGAAAAATGATGCTGATGAGCACTTGAAGTGTTCCTAATGGAATTCTTAGTGAATTTGTTTAATCCACATACCTAGCATGTGATTGTCTGTTAAACTGCTTTCTCTACCATGTGTATCACTCGGGGTCCCTATAGGAAACAGATGGCATACTCAAATGGGTAATTGAGAAGAGTTTAATAAAGAGACTATTTGCAAAAGTGTGGGCACAGTGTGAGGAAACCACAAGGGATAGTACCTGGGGCTGGGGACAATGTGGGGAGAGCATTGTCACCCCATCACCTGGAGGGGAGGGGAGGAAGCAGTACTGAACCTCGACAGTGGAGAAGACCACTTTGGAAGAGCAGCTTGGAACAACCTATGAGGAGAAAGCCAAGGGAATAAATACACCAACCTCTCTCTCCCTCCAATTGCCTGCTGTTGACTCCCATTGGCAAATCCCAATTTGAAGTCAGACATGACAGTGTGGCTGGCAAGCCCAAAATCCATAGTCGAGTGGCAGGCTGCAAGTTTGAGTAAGAGTTAACATTGCAGCCTATAGTCCAAAGGCTGAAAAACCAGGGAGAATTTCTATGCTACAATCTGGAGGGAGAATTTCTTCTTTTGGGGGAAACCTCAGTCTTCTCTGAAGACCTTCAACTGGTTGGGTGAGACCCACCCATATTATGGAGGGTGGTCTGCTTTACTTAAAATAAACTGATTGTAAATGTTAATCCCACCTTAAAAATACTTTACAGCAACATTCAGACAGGTATTTGACCAAATAACTGGTCACCATAGTCTCACCAAGTTGACGTATAAAATTAACCATCACAGTTCTCATGGTGGGGCAGGGTGGAAGCAGAGTTACACTGAGGTTCAATTAAGACCTTACAGTTTAAAAATTATTCTCACGTGTGTTGAATTATCTGCCCCCTCAAAACTATGCGGTGAGACAGGTATTATCATCCATAATTTACAGATGGTACAACTGAGGCTCAGAGACGTTATTGCCCAAGGACACAGCTGGAAAGTTGTAGAGGCAAGGCTCAAACTCAAGTCTCCTGACTCCAATGCTAGACAGTTTCTAAGTGAGTAGTACAATATTTTAAAGTCCCACTATGAAATCACACAATATCAGGAGTTTACTTCAAAATAATAAAATGGGGGAGCAAGTGAGAGTACGGATGAAATGTGATTGGTCACGTGTTGGTAATTGTTGGGCTGGGTGAGGGGTACATGGAGGGTCATTGTATTTTTCTCTACGTTAAATATTACCTCACAACTTTGTCAGCAGTTTGCTATCTTACAAAGTACATCTATCCACTCCAGCCCCATCATTCATAGCTGTGGGAACCCAAGCCCTTTGAACCTGGCTCTGCTTTTTCCTACTTTGTTTTCGAAGGGCATTCTTTGCCACGGAGTAAGGGAGGTTACGGCAGGTGTCTTTGCTGGCAGGTTACACTGAGTATCTTCTGATGACATGACACTTTTACCCATGAGCTGACATGCAGGTTATGCCACAGTGTGGTGGTCACAAGCACAGACTCTGCAGCCAGACTGTTTGGGTTTGACCCCTGCCTCTGCCACTTACCAGCTGTGTTCCCTCAGCAAGCCACTTAACCTCTCTGTGACTCAGCTTCACCACCCAAGAAGTAGGACCATGATAGTACCTTCATCCTCAGTTTAATTACAAGGACTGAAGGAGTTAATATTGCTCAAAGACTTAGACTAGTCTCTGAACACAGTAAGTGCTATGTAAGCGCATATTGAATAAAACCTACAAAACCCTCTTTCTATGAGAAAGAACTGCTTTTGTCTGCATCTGGTTTTCTGGTTTCTTTGTCTTCCAATGCTGGAAGAGAAAGCAATAAGTAAATCGTTCATTCATCCAATAATTATTGAATGCCTGTTTCATACCTGTTATTATGATGATCATAAAGATAAGGTGTTTGACAACAAGGAACACAGTTTAGTTGGGAGAAGGCAGACCATTAACTAAATCAATAGTTAACATTTACTAAGACATAGACATTTAGATAATTGTATGAAGGTTATGCACCATCTCCACAAAATACTCATAAATTATTGGGTATAATTTAACCCTACATACCAGGTTAAGAATCCCTAAAATAAACAATTATAAATAGTACGATAAGTACTAATATAGAAATATGTGCCCTGCTTACCTTGCTAGATTAATTTCTCTCCTCTACTCCCCAGTTCTACCATATTGTCTTCTTTCAGTTCTTGAATGAAATGGTTTCTGAAGTCTTGATTGTACACCTTAACTAGAAAATAACAAATAAATAAGCAAAACCTTCTAGGCTCCTATATCTATATCTATATCTATATATGGAGAGAGAGCTATGTATATACTCCAAGGTATGTATATTTATTTATAAGTTGTACACATGCATTATCACTGTTAACTAAGATATCGAGATGAGAATTATAAATAGGGCAAGGTTTGCCCTTAACGACAGAGGATGCAAATCCATATTTCAAGAAGGCTTGGTGATAATTTTGTATTCTTTTGGCAGTTTACTTGTCAGGTCTGATTAAATCATTTTTTTATCTCAAAATGTGGTTGACAAAGAGATTGTATGAGGCAATGTCAGTTCAGAAGAAAATTCTTATTCGTTTGTACTTACATTATTAGCATTACCTTCAACCTGTTATTTCTTTGCAGGAACCTCTGTAAGCCATGTTTCATTTTGTGAGGGTGGGTTTATCACCTTCGCCTAATATAATGCCTATTACATAGTAGCTGCTTGAGAAATGTTTGTTGAGTTGGAGGAAGGAGCACATAGGAAACACAATAAACCCAGACTGGGGATCGGGAGAAATTTTCTCAGAGGAGACAGCACCTGAGTTGGTATATAAAGGACAAGCAGGATTCCACTACAGGAAGAAGCTGGAAGTAGCCAGGCGAGGAAGAGCAGAAGGTCACAGGAGGACAGTAGGAGTTATCGCGGTGGGTGAAGGACCTGCAGGGGCCCCCACCTGGCAGCGTCTCCAGCTCTGCACACACAGGACAGAAGGTGAGCCTGGAGGGGAAACTGGGAAATCAGGAGGGGACATGGAGAGCCCTGTGCACTGGCCTTTGAAGGATTTGACCAGTGGGAAGGTGTCGGAATACAGGTGCAGCAGTGAGGGCCCTGGCTAAGGTGGGTGCAGTGAGGATGAAGAGAAGTGGGCACCACCAGGTGGGCGGGGAACGATGCCACTAACCAAAAGGGGGCACAGGAAGAGCAGCTTGTGATGGGCTGGGGATGAGGGCTGCAGGGCTGGCCATGCTGAATTTGAGGCGCTTGGGACGTAGCCCCAGGCGTAAACCATAGTGGTTAAGATTGCTGGTCTAGGGTCACAGTGTCGTCTCTGATTCAGGGGGAGGGAACCCCAGTCAGAGGGCTGATGGGATGCAAAAATGGGAAGACTCTGCCCCTGTCTTCAGGTGGGTTCCAGTCTGTTGGGGGACGAGATATACACATACAATTACACATTAGGTGGAAAGCGTTAAGAGAGGAACCAGATGGGAATTCATAAGGAAGCTATCGAAAATCACTTCTGGAGGGGCCAGAGGAGGTAGGAATCTGCTTGGAAATGCCCCATGGGGTAAAAGTCGTGATTCATCCACATTTTGTGGCAGGAGCAGAGGGAAAATGTGGGTGTCTCGTTGACATTAACCTCAAAAAGCTAGTCCTTTAAAACTGAGATTCCACGGTGACTTTTAAAAATAGCCCTTAGTGTGGAGCCTTTTTGAAAGTCTAAATAAATTACATTCGTTGGTTTCCCCTTGTCCACACATTAATCTTCTCAAAGGCTGCAGTGCATTAATCAGGCCTGCTCTCTCCTTCTGGAATCGCCTTTCCCTGCTACGTTCTGCGGATCTGAGGGACCCATGGATTCCACGCCCTGCTCGTGCCAGTGGTGGGAAGGAGCGTGCTCCGTCCATGGGTCTCAGAAGGCCCTGCGGAGTCTCCCCCGTTCTTGGGGTGCCACTGGAATTTTCTGGCCCCCAGACATCAGGGCTCTCTGTGTGACAGGCCACACACTGGCTGAGAGCTGCACAGTTTCACCGCCCCTCCCCCAACCCCTATAAAAGTCTTGGGTTAACCCCATCCCTTCCCAGGGATATATTTACATGTAGTTGAATGACTAAGTAATTTGACACTATTTGGCTAGATACCTCCAAACTGCCTGCTTCTATAAATATTCTAGAAGTGGCCCAGGCAAAGCTTCAGAGTGGTGTGGTTCTATGCCTTTCTTCCTCTGCCCAGACATTGCCATCACCATGACCTAGTGTGCCCTTGACTTGCAGGACAGTCAAGCTGATTTTGGTGCAGTCAGGCAGCCTCCTCTTAGAAGCTTTGGAGCTCCCAGCAGGGTGTCTTCTGAATTATTTTTGTCCCTGTTGATTCTACTTTGCCCCAAATCTGCCACACTTCATGGGTTTCCCAGATTTAGTTGACTGGGCTTTCTCCATGTCTACAAAATGCAGTATGCCCACACTCCAGCCTCCCCTAATGAATATGGCCATCTAGCCTGTCTGGGGTCCTGTGACCTGGCTGGTCTGTAAGGGTGCAATTTCAGACAAATGGGGACCAGGACAGGGTCTAGGACAGGTGTTGAGCTCTATGACTGAACGAGGGGGAGCCTACAAGGACTATTCTGGGAGAGTCGTTGAGTTGCAAAGAAGCTCTGAAGCTTTGGGTGGAGGTGGGGGCCTGTTTGCACAGCTTGTCCATAGCTCCTGAGCTGACCATGAGTCAGGAAAGCTGTTGTTTATCTTAAAGGGCCATCTAGAGCAGTGCAGGTCCACATACTCCTAGATCATCCCCAAACTGCAAAACTGAAACCCATAAGGTTGTCTTCCTTCTTTAGTTAAGAGCCTTGTCCACAGTATTTGAGGAGACGGCCTCATCCCAGGACTGAATTAGGAGCAGCTGGGGTGTCCCTGCCCATCTCAGAGAGGACAAGCTGGCCATGGCTCTAGAAGTCCAAAGTGTGTGGGGTTGCCTCCCCTTCACGCCCATCCCCTCTTTGCTGTCTGAAACTTGGCTCCATGTGTCTGACAATGATGGCCAGTCTTCCTCTACCCATTAGCTAGACGGTTATTAAAACAATCTGAAAAATATTGGGTTGGCCAAAAAGTTCATTTGGGTTTTTCTGTAGCATCTTACGGATAAACCTGAACGAAATTTTTGGCCAACCCAGTAGCATCCCTAGACCTCCAAGGCAGCCCTGGCCCTTGGCATTAGAGAGAAATTTTTTGAAATATTTGACTTTAAGTCATTCTTATTCAGCATGACAAGGGGAGAGCCCTGAATCTGAAGAGTTGTTTGAATAATTTCCTGAGTTTATTGTCAGGCAAGATAGGTTGCAGTGGTTGAACTAGATGACATTTAAAGTCCCTTTCAGCTGTGAAAGCCACGTTTCTCACAGGTGGTCAGACAAGTGAGGGACACTTGTGAGGTGGTTGAAAGACCACCGACCTTGACCTGGGAACAGTTAGGATTCCAACAAACCCAGATTCCAAGTCTGGAACAAGTAGGCACCAGGGGGGGACTTTTGCCAGGTAAGTCAACAATTCCCTTCAAGAATTTGGGTTCCAAAATGGGACCTCAGTCCTCGGAGGATGCAGGATAAGGTGTTATCCTATTCTTGGATGTGCTGAAGTCCTTGAAACCAATGCCAGGATTCAGTTGGAGCTGAGGCTCACGGCAAAGGCGTGGCCAGATGAAACAAAGCAAGCGGAATTATTGGAAATGAGGGACAAGGATCAGATAGAGACTAATAGCCAAGGTGATTTGATGCTAGCTACTGGCTATATGCTCTTAAATTTTTCCTACTTGGGTACAGAATGAAAAAGGTTGAACCTCAAATCTGGTTTGGTGGCCTCAGTTGAAAAACACAAGTGAGTTTCATTTCGTTATTAATGTTAATTTTGTAGAATGAACTTTAAAAACACGGAGAGAGTGATTGAATCTCTGGGAACATCCGCACAGACAGCAAAGCCAGCAGATTGGTATTCAGGGCTGGCTTTTATATCTGTACCTGGAATCATCCTCTGAGAACATGTAAGTGTGGCTTTTCACACAGACAGCACAAGGAAGAAAGTGCTTAGCTGGCCGTGCCTGAGAGAGTTATCAGAAATTAATGCAATGCCAGAGATGTGCCATCAACGAGATAGGAAAGAAGGACCTCGGGTCACAGTTAAACAATTCAGCAACTAAAGATAGTCTCACCGAGGGGTGTTTCTGTGTTCTGCAAAGGGCTTTGCAGAGCACCTCGGAAGGTTTTAACCTAGGGCACACCGCCCTAGAAACTTCTCTACTATTCATTCCTTTCCTGCTCCCAACTCTTACTGCCTCAGTCCTAAACTTGCCAGCATCTCCCGTCCCATCCCACTCTTGCTGCATCACCACTTTCTATGGGGAGCTTCGGGGAGGGTTGAAGAAGAGTTTGGATCCCCGGTTGGTTTCTGCCAGATCAGCCACTGGTGAGCAGCATTTCTGATCACAGTCTTGTTCTCATCACAAAAATATCAGTTTTGGGGCTTCCCTGGTGGCGCAGTGGTTGAGAGTCTGCCTGCTAATGCAGGGGACACAGGTTCGAGCCCTGGTCTGGGAAGATCCCACACACCGCGGAGCAACTAGGCCCGTGAACCACAACTACTGAACCTGCACATCTGGAGCCTGTGCTCCGCAACAAGAGAGGCCACGACAGTGAGAGGCCCGCGCACCGCGATGAAGAGTGGCCCCCGCTTGCCACAACTAGAGAAAGCCCTCGCACAGAAACGAAGACACAACACAGCCAAAAATAAAAATAAATAAATTAAAAGAAGGCTCAACATTAAAAAAAATATATATATGTGTATATATATATATATATATATATCAGTTTTGGTATTCCTGCTCGAACACCCTCTTCCTTGTCTTGCCTATTTGGTTAGAGCACCGTTTCTCACAATGTGCTTTGCAGGAAGTGTGTGTGTGTGTATGCGTGTGCGTGCGTGTGTGTGTGTGTGTGTGTGTGTACAGGTTCATATAGTCACCCTCTATTCTTAGCATGCAATGGCTGGGGAGGAAGAGAGAGGATTGAAATAACAGCCAAATTATCTTTCTTTTCCCTTCTGCTTTACACACTGATGTGTAAGGCTTGAGGCTGTGCCATAGAGAACGCGTGGGATGAGGGGTGGAACCACCCTGGAGGAGCTGCAGGCCTCATCCACACCTGGACCTGACTTAAAGGACGAGGTTCTGAACTGTATGTTGATGCTGCAGTGGGATGAGACATCTGCAGCTTCGGGGGGAGAGTGAGTATATTTTGTGTCTGGATGGCTGTGTCTCGTGGGGCCAGCTGGTGATGGCACCGGGCAGCCTCCAAGAGGGCCCTTCGTGATCCCTGCCTCCTAGAATTTACAGCCTTGTGTAGTTCCCTCCCACATTATACCACCTTTGGGCTGTTGGACCCTGAGAATATACAAAAATGACCCCTTCCCCTATAATTTCTGACCCACAGAAACTGTGAGATAATGAATGTTTGTTTAAAGCTTCCGGTTTGGGGGTAAATGTTTTAGTGCAGCAATAGATGACGAATACACTAGTACATGGGTCTCCTCTCGCTCACCAGCCTCCCATCCCTGTTCCAGGCAGGAAGACACAGAAGGGACCAAAAAAGCAAGTGAGGAGATGCCCTTATGGGGGAAGGTAGAGGGGCTGACAAGTGCCCGCTCCTCTCTGCTGGGCAAGAACTACGGATGTGGTTCTCCCTGGCTGCAGAGGAGGCTGGAAATGTGGGGAGCTCGTTTTGCTTTGTTTTTAGGCTGAGAAAATGACAGCCTGGAATTAAGATGACGGTAGAGTTAGTAAAGAAGAGAGGGAATGGGTATCGGAAAGGCAGCCATACTATATTAAAGATATTAATTTCTGAGCATGCTACACATCCCATTAGTGCTTCCCAGCCTTTTTAGCATCATAGGACCTAGAAGATAAGGCTTGTTTGGAGATGTAGGGTAAATGGAGAATGCAGCTCATGGACAAGGCAACTCGCTGGGGGACACGGGTTGACGTGGGACCCACCTAGCTTCTCCAAGGGCTGAGAGGACCAATCCCTGCAGACCAGTAACCCATTCACCATAAAACTGTTTGAGCAGTTTCATAGGTAGAGTTGCTTGGAGATCAGCACACAGGAGATTTATTAAGGAGTGTTTTCAAGAATGACACCTGTGAGGGGTGAGGGATACAGGACTGGGAAAAGGGAGAAGCTGGGTGACAATAAAATTGCCCCAGAGCCCTCAGTGGTTCCTAGCAGGAGCTCTGGAGAGGGATGGCCCTTCAGAGTTGTCCCACTTTGAGACAAGGGAGCCAGCCCTTTATCCTGCCCCTCCCCACTCTGACGAGACGCTGGGTACGGGAGGGAATGTGGCCTTGGAACAGGGACTCTCAGGCTGAGGGCTGTGCCCAGATCAGGACTTAATGAAGAGCCATCAGCTGCCATGACTCCCAGCAGCTGGGGAAACGGGTCCCTCGGTCCCAAAGGGGGCGGAGGGTCTGGGCAGAGCTCTCCAAATTCACTTCTGGGGACTTTGTGTTCTACGATCCCAGGGAACAGCCAGGGTCTCCTGCAGAACGAGGCTTGGTGGCCTGGTAAGGGCAGAAAACAGGAAGGCGTGAAATCAAGGTCTTACCCGGAATGGCATCTGTGGAGTTCTCAGCCCACGATGAGTCCTAGAGGCCTGTGGGAGAATCCCACTGATTTCAGCAGTGGTAGAGGACTGACAAATGTGCTCCACGTGCTGTTTATTTGAATTCAGCCAGACTCTTCTGCAGCATTAATTGCCATGGACATGATGTAACAAGAGGCAGCTGAGAGCCTGAAATGAGCTCCCAATTCGTCTTTGGAAAATTTTCTCCATTATGAGAACAGAAAGATTAAAGGGATAATAATACCTTACACCCATATCATGCTTTCCTACTAGCAAAGAGCTTTCAAATGCATATTATCTTATTTGAGCCTCATGATAGCCCTGTGAGGTTGTTAGAATAGGAATTCATCTTAGAGGTGAAAATATTGTTAACTTTGGAAACCTATGCCTCCACTTTATATTCCAAGAATGGGTTGCATTTCTTGATTTTTTTGTTTTTTTTTTACCATGTTCCTTTCTATTCTCTCAAAACCCAAGAAGGCTAAAGTATGAAGGCAAGTGAGAAAAAGAATTTCCCTTCCCTATGCATATCTGGTTTATAGCATCTTTCTCCCACCTCTAAAGTTACAATACGAGAGTTAGGAAGCAGAAATTAAACTAATGTACCCACAAAGAAACAAAAAATATGGCAGCCGCCAACCTCCATGATTGCATCATTTATTTATTGTGCCCCTACTGAATGCCATGGGACTCGTAAAAAGGGTGAATACAAATCACAGTTCTTGTGGAGCTAACAATCCAATAAGGGATATAAAATAGGCAGAGAACTAACAAACATTAGGGAAAAGAAGCGGAGCCCCATTTAACAGGAGTTTAGAGCAGGCACAGATGCCGGGATGCTTTAACAGAAAAGGCAGCAGATCCCTCAGGATGAGCTGTGTTTCCTCCACAGACGATTATCGCTTGTGGGCCAGCAGTAATCCCGGGCTTACCGAGTGCCAGGCTTGGGGCTAAAACGAGGGCAGTAGCATTCAACGTGTTGCTGATGAATTCAGGTCAATATTTAGCCAACTGCACCCTTATGATCACCAGCCAGCCAACTAAACAGCCCCTGCTTGCTTGCTCTTCCATTGGTTTTTTTTTTTAACC
Source organism: Monodon monoceros (assembly GCF_005190385.1). Lineage (NCBI taxonomy): Eukaryota > Metazoa > Chordata > Mammalia > Artiodactyla > Monodontidae > Monodon > Monodon monoceros. The sequence goes on from NW_021703776.1 coordinate 86,698,307, forward strand.
ATATTTCGTCTTTTCACCATCTCCTATAACGTTGGACAGGGCTATTACCAACATTCTAAAGAAACGTTTGCTGCAGCTTACCTTGATAAATGGACTCCGTGGGCTGGGACACCACAGGGTCTTGGTGGGGGGATTCAGAAGCCACTTTGAGCAGCAGATGTTCTCATAGCTGCAACAAGTCAGACGTCCTTTTTGCACACAGGTGGTACATAAGTTGGTGCCCGAGGGAAACAGCAGGCCTTTTGAATGGGGTGTTTTTTTTCAGAGTTGTCCATTTGTCTTGCTTTTTTGTTTCACCTTTTTTCTTCTCCTGGAGGGAATATTCCTAATAGGATTAATAAATGAGACAAGTAAATAATGTGACTACTGAAATATAGATTTTCCAGGAATGCAATTTATTACTGGCTTTGTAGAAGCGAAGCCATGTGAGGCCATCTGTTCAATGGCCTCTTCACACACTGCCAGGGGGAGAGGATTTCACAAATTAAGAGCCAGAGCTCCCAGGAGTTACTGACCTTAGGGGAAGCTGCGGGGAGAGAAGGGCACTGACCCTGGGAGAAGAAATAACCTCCAACCATAAACTGGTGTCACATGGACACAAGTCTTGAATTGGTACAAGTGAGGGCCTGATGCTAAACTCTAAATAGTAATTTGAAAGCTTGGGCGTAGCGGGGTGGATTTGAAAAGAGTATGAAAGGAAATGAAGGAGGGGAAGAGGATGAAAATTTGGAGCAAACGTGGCAGATCCTTAAGCAGCAATTTAGGCTGATGGGGTATGTTTGCAGGCTTGACCATTTGGGGGAGTTATTTGCAAGGTTGAATGAACCCATGTGCATTCTGGAAACGAGACTTCCTACTGGGTAGAAACTGTCTTTGCATCATCTTGGTGGGCCCTCAGATCTGGGCTGGACGGCGGGTCAGGAGAGTTCAAGTCTTTAGTTGTGCCCCTCACCAGCTCCATGAAAACTAGGATCTCTGTGTCCCTGTTTCCTCATTAATCAACCAAGAAGACTAGGTTATCTGGTCTCTATCTTGCTCAGTCTTTTATGAATGATTCCATTTCAGAATCAGAAGCTTTATAAAAGACTCCTTTGCTAGATTCATTCAATGTCACCTTTTTTTTTTTTTTTTTTTTTTTTTTTT
>NW_021703776.1:86699549-86755387 GCF_005190385.1 Monodon monoceros
TTTTTTTTTTTTTTTTTTTTTTGCGTTACGTGGGCCTCTCACCGCTGTGGCCTCTCCCGTTGCGGAGCACAGGCTCCGGATGCACAGGCTCAGCGCCCATGGCTCACGGGCCCAGCCGCTCCGCGGCATGTGGGATCCTCCCGGACCGGGGCACGAACCCACGTCCCCTGCATCGGCAGGCAGACTCTCAACCACTGCGCCACCAGGGAAGCCCCAATGTCACCTTTGACATCACCTGAAGGAGAAGGACATGGAGTCTGTCGTGACTTTGCCATCATCAGGAACCATCCTCTGAAAAGGGGGACCTGGAGATCAAAATAGGAAACCTGAAGAGTGAAGGGGTAGCATCAGGACCCACCCCTGCCCCCAGGGAGGGAGTAGAGTGTGACTCCACCTTCTTAGCTGGAGAAGGAAAAATCCTAAGAGTCTAAGAGGGGCAGTCAACCTCCACATGGCTTCTTTCTGGTCCGTCCTTCCCTCTCCCGCCTTTCCATGTGAGGCTGTGCCTCCTCATTATCAGTGATGGACATCGAGAACAAAGCTGTCTAGGATGGACGCACGTTTCTCGGAGCTGGTCTTGACCTGAACCAAAGCAGGAGCTGGGGAAGCAGCTCCCTTGCCAGGGTGGTGGGCGGGAAGAACAGGAAGCTGAGAGCTGGGTGGGGGTGGGAAGGCTTCAGAGACAGGTGAGATCCCGCCGCAGGCTGGCATCCAGGGACCAGGCTTCCCAGGTGGCACTGAGAGGTGGACTTTGGAAGGAGGTTCTGAGGAGAGGAATGAGGCCATGAACACAGGTCTCCCACTGCAGCCGGAGAGCCAAAGAGTGACTGGGGCTGTTTCCCTCCAAAAAGGCTTCAATTTCTCCAGAACCCATCGTGTTTCATGGGAGAATGACCTTCTGCTCCTCATTTATTCATTCAACAGGCAGCTGTCGAGTCTGCAGAATACTAGGCGCTGTGGATCTTCGTGGATCCCATGGTGGGAAAAAGATTATATATCAAATCCCTGCCTTCAGGGAGCTTATGCTCTAGCAGAAGAGACAGGCGCTCAAGACATAATTGAAAAGTTATAAAGTAATAGCTAGTGGGGTTTTCCTGGTGGTGCAGTGGTTAAGAATCCGCCTGCCAGTGCAGGGGACACAGGTTCATGCCCTGGTCCGGGAAGATCCCACATGACGCGGAGCAACTAAGCCCGTGCACCACAACTACTGAGCCTGTGCTCTAAAGCCTGTGAGCCACAACGACTGAGCCCATGTGCCACAATTACTGAAGGCCGCGTGCCTCCGCAACAAGAGAAGCCACCGCAATGAGAAGCCCTCGCACTGCAATGAAGAGTAGCCCCCGCTCGCTGCAACTAGAGAAAGCCCACGCACAGCAACAAAGACCCAATTCAGACAAAAGTAAATAAATTAAATAAATTAATTTTAAAAAATAATAGCTAGTGATGAAAAGTGTTAGGAAGCAAATTGGAGCAGAGTGAAGTGGGAGAAAAGGAGGGGCCGGCTGGTTTCCATCAAATGGTGAGAAAAGGCTTCTTCCTCTGAGGCAATATCTGAGCTGAGACCTAAATACAGCAAGGGGGCAAGCCCTAGGGATTTCGAGGGTAAAAATCTGTCCCCAGGCTGTGGGAACAAATCCGCAAGGGCCCGAGGTAGGCGTGTACCTCCTGTGTTCAAAGAACAGCAGAAAGACCGTGTGGCCGCAATAGAGTGAGAGACAGGGAGAGTTCTAGGGATGCCGTTCTGGAGGCCAGCAGACGCCAGCTCGGGGCCCAAGCGGGGAGCCCAGGCCGTCCTGTGGGAGCGGAGCCACGGGCCATGGCTGCAGGGCCGCTGGGTGCCAACATTTGAGTGCACGACTTGCGGAGAACCGTGACAATGTGGTCGCAGAGCTTTGATATCTTGAGTAACGTTTACAGGTTAATTCCTTACTCGCCTTTTCCCCAGCGCTCTCCCTGGTGCGCTTTGGAGTCAAAGAGGTCTGAGTTCAAATCTCAATTCTACTACTTCCGTGTGCGCTTCAGGTGACTTACTTAACCTCCCTTAACCTCAGACTCCTCACAGGTGAGTCCCAACTTGAAGCGTGGATGTAAAGGTGTGAGATAACTCACGCGCAGTCCTCTGTCACAGGAGCTCTTCAGTAAGTGGTGGCTATCGTGACACTTAGGGTCCTGCTGCACTTCCCAATGCAGGGCAACAGGCCTGCCTCCTATTATGGGCTGCATCAAAATTAGCATTAGAAATCTTCTCTTCCAAGCCGAATCAAGCACTGCCGCGTATGGGGGTGGGGGGGGAGGGGAGCCAGCAATCTGGAGAACAAAGAAGTTATTGTCAAGTTTTCCGGGAAAGAAGGGGGCCCCGGGGAGGAATGGAAAACAGATAAGTGATGGGCAGCTGTGTGATGTGAGAAGGCCCTCTGCCTGTCCAGCTTCAGTTCTGTCCCCTGTAAGGGAAGGGCTGGCCCTGGAGTAGTCTGTGAGGCAGGGAAACAGAGGATCAGCCCCGATCGATCTCTAGCCTCCTCTCCACAGGGCGAGAGAGCGGTGGTGCCCTCAGACATCCTCACCCCAGGGTCTTACAGCATCACCAAGAAGCAATGACATCGTCCATTCTCCCTGGTGCCTGTCCCTTGGTTTTCCTCCTACAGAAACCAGCGCTGAGTCGATCCAGGCAAGGCTGCTACTGGGGAAGTTCTGCATGGCTCCTCGAGAGAGAGATCCCCCCACTCTCAGCCAAGCCCGTGGTCACGCTCAGGCCCTCCACGTTTCCCTGCTTCCATCCTGGCTCTCATCACCACCTGATTCGTGTTTGTTTGCTTATTCTTTGTCTCCCTTCACTAGAACACAAGCTCTGTGAAGGCACAGGCCTCCTTGTCGGGCCCACCATGGTGACCTCCTGTGCCTAGAAGGCTGCCAGGCGCAGAGCAGCCCTTGTCCAGGGGAGCACGTGAGGGACGGAGTGTGTCAGTGGTGCCCAGCACACGTGGGCTGGATCCACAGGATGATACCGCATCTGGATTTGGCCACTGACCAATACATGGAAGCGAAGGCCCAGCTCATGAGTGGCCACAGAGAGGCCAAATAGTGCAACCCTTCCAAGCTGCAGTTAAATGACATTGACATACATAGTTTAGTATGAAGCGAATTGATCAAATAGTTGCTTAGCTGCACATCACCGAAACTGGTCGCTGGTTAGCTGAGTTTCCCCCTTTATGCCTTGTTTAGGCAGATTTGGAGTCCTGAGAGTAGGGCTGCCATGAGGCAGAGGAAAGGGATGTGAATAACGTAAGCTGATCTCGGGAAAGGGCGTGATACGGTCTTAGATGCTGCCCATGGCGGTGTCAGGTGGCCAGCTGGATGTGTGGAAGGCTTATGGAAGACGGCTGAGGCAAAAGAGCCCAGCAGGCATTTAAAATAAAATATGCTGCCCACCTAAACAGGACCACATGGGTGCTTTCTCCAGCCTCTGTGGGATTGGCCTGAGTTCAACAGTCTCTACATGTTACGTCTCATGGTTTTGCTCAGACAAGACTCCATCCTACCAGATCAGATGCGCTTTTAATTGTCCCCCTAATGACACTATGTACTTCCCAAATATAGCCCTTTTAAAGTTCTATCTGCACCTGGAACCCCATCCTGCCTGTACCCACATTAGAGATAAGGGATGGACACAGAGAGCTTGGACATCATCTATTTTGTTTATCCCATGTGGCTCCAGCTGGATGCCCCTCCAGTGCCTTTTGGGGCAGAGGTCTGCAGGTGTGAGAGGGACAGGAGGTGTCCTTAGGAAACTGAAGGCAACGTGGGCCTCTGGGCTTCATCCTTGCTCACTCAAAAGTCATCTATTTTGCTTCATTGCTTTTAGCTGCTGATGGGACTATGTTTGCCCATTCATTAGAAAGTCCCACATTTCCCTTCCTCTCATTTATTTTTTAATCTGCTCCGCCCTTGACAGTAGAAGTGAATCACTGTGTCCACTGCTTGGCAGCTGGGGGCTCAATATTTTCCTGCCCAAATGTAGGCAGAGGCCCAAGTCCTCATCGGTTTGTCCAAAATGGAATTGCTTGCAAATATGCTTTGTTATCAGTGTTTGATCAGTGAACGAACAGAGATGATGCTGTGTGCAGAAAGAGTGTGGGGTTTGGAGTGATCTCTCTGATTCTCATCTTCCTCAGGCCTGCCATTTTCCCTCCGGAGAGGCATAAAATACAGGGTTATGGTGAGGATTAAATGAGATGATGAAAATTGCTTGGCACACAGGAGATAATCTATTTGGTCTCTTCCTTACATGGATACATAAGCTCTGTGTTAGCGCCTAGAGGGAAGGCAGAAGTATGATTCCCCACGACGCTGATGTGTGTGTCCGCCCCTCCCGACTTGGTTGTCACTAATCCTGGTCTTTGTTGATGCTTTGGGACCATCTTCTTTAACTCTATCAAAAATGTATCCCCAAAACCTGTGGTGAGGGTGAGAGTTTCAAGACGCAATCCTCATTCTAGGCTCCTCATTGTGTCACTGTCTATCTGAATCGAAGATTATAACAGAGGACGAAAAACACATCAGAACAACAACAAATATTCCCTCTAAGCCATCGGCAAAATTAAGCAGGAATTTTCAGGACGCCCATCAAAAAAACTGACCAGAGTGGAAAGTGGAACAATGGCGCCACCAAGTGGTGAAACTGAAAACGACCGCTTTGACTGCTGGTTTTTCATTAACTTCATTATCTTCGGAGAGCTACCGGGCTGTACCTGATCCAAGGCCCGGCTCACCAGAGCATGGTTGATGGAGCCGGCTCACGGGGACTGGCCACGCTAACACAGAGGAACGTCAAACAACTGTGCTAGTGAGGGTGACAAAGACAGTGGGAATGGAGTAGCAGAAATGAACCCTCTATAGACGGAAAAGCAATAAACACCCTACTGTTTACAGCTTGTCAGTGACACAAGGAAATATTTTGCTGTTCTTATACCACATGCCTCAGAATCACCTGGAAAACCTGGTAAAGGTGCAGATTCCTGTCCCAGACCCACTGAGTCAGACCCTCTGGGGATGGAGTCTGGGGAGTCTTCATGTTTAACAAGTACCCTGGGCGAGTCGGGGGAAAGTTAAAATTAAGGACCAGAGCCATGAATAAGGAGCCCTGAAGCCTCACTGAGCTCATTCTATAAAAAGAGAAAATGAAGGCAATGAGCAGGAGAGGAATGATCACTTTTTAAAACAGACAGAAACTTGAAGAGAAAGGGAATCCTGAATACAGGCAGACCTTGGAGAACTGCGGGTTCGGTTCCAGACCACGGCCATAAAGCAGATATCACAATAAAGTGAGTCACAGGAATTTTTTTGGTTTCCCAGCGCTATACTGCAGTCTATTAAGTGTGCAATAGCATTATGTCTACAAAAACAATGCACCTACCTTAATTGAAAAATACTTTATGGAAAAAATGGTAACTGTCAGCTGACAACACAGGGTTGCCACAAACCTCCGATTTGTAAAAAGTGCAATACCTGTGAATCTCAATAAAATGAAGTATGCCTGAGCAGATTGCTACACACACACACACACACACACACACACACACACACACACACACACAGAGTCCTATATGTGCAACTGGCTGAATACGTGGATGGGGATTTTTGTTTGCTGGTCTGAGGAATTTTAGTGGATGGTAAATGTAAAAACAAAACAAAACCTTCATTTGTAGCATTTGCCTATTTCCATGGTGTAAATACTCCCACCGTGGCCTATTTCCAGCCACAATGTGACATCACTGAACACAGAGGAAATGCAAAATCTTATAGTATTTCACCACACAGATTTAGTCATCAATCACCCCAAGAGCATAGGTAATAGTAAAATGTAATAAAATGATTAGGAAACGATGAGTTTTGAGTATTACCTTTGTTCCAAATATAATTTATCTAATTATAAGTCTGTTTCGTTTAATTTTTTAAATGAGCATGTTTTTGCAAAATTCCTGAAAATCGGCTCTCATGAGCTGGTATGAGCCAGTTTCCAACACACCATCACTCTACGTCAAGGAGCTCCTGCCACTAACTTAAGGCCAGAGATGGAGGCCAGGAGAGGGGGCTGCTCACAGGAGCTGATGAGAGTAGCTCTCAGGAAAGGACTTTCTGAGGCAGATGTCGGCCAGGTAGCAAAGCCTTACTGAGGGGTCTTCTTCTCGGGGTTAACCCTCCGCTGATTGTGGAGTGGCCACCCCTCTCGGCCCTCCCTGGTCCCCTTCCTAGAGCTGGGAGGATGTGGGCTCCCTGAATGTAGATTTCCAGCCATTCCCATTTAGCACACAACGAAGTCCCTGGCCCATAGCAGGGGTTCAACGACTATTTACTGTTGAGTGAATTACACTGGCCCAGAGTCAGAAGAGCTGGGGCTTGGGTCTGCTATTACCAGGTTGTGCAATTTTATGGCTTCTGGGCCTCAGTTTCCCCATCTGTAGGAGGAGGGCCTTGAGTCTCATGACTCTGAATGCTCTGCCAGGATCCCAGGACTCTCTGTTCACGGCGATTGGCTCTAAGACCCCGAATCTGGGGCCCTATCCTGGTCAGCTCGCACCCAGGGCTTGACTTCGTCACGGGGTCGGGGGTCTCCAACCCCTCATGGGTTGATCCCGGTACCACTGATGTAAGAGGCTCCGATACATGGAAAACTTTAGCTAAGAACCCACCTGTCCCGTTAATGGCAGGACTCCAGCTCCACAGACAGGTTCCCCAGAAATTCTAGAGAGGGGTGTGTCTGTGTCACCAGGCTGGAGCAACCTTTAGGATGTCAGCTGCCAGGGCCGCCTTGCTGCACGTCAGGGAAACTTCCAGCCCCAGCTCCTTTCCTCTCTCTCCCCTGGAGGACGTCAATGGGATAAAAACCCACCTGGAATCCTGAATATACTAAAAGCCACTCCGTTGTACATTTTAAAATGGTGAATCATATCTCAATTTTTAAAAGCCTTTGAATACTTATTGAAGGAGGAGAAGAAAAGGAGGAAGAGAGGAGGGGGGGGAAGAGGAAGAGGAGAAGAGAAGACATCAGAGTGGCTCTTGTGGGTAGAGAGAAAGTGAAAGAATGTTCCAGGATTCGCTGGACCAACCCCTGTCAGAGGTTTTCCTTTTGGAATAGAAATTCAAACTGGGTGCTTTTATCTTATTACCTGATTTAATATGTTGGATAATTAGGGTTCAGATGAAACCCAAGTGCTGGGTCTTAGAAGGAGAGCAAGTCGGAGTGTGAGACTCCCCCCATCTGGGGGAGGTGATGCGGTAGAGGGGAAGCAAGGTGTCGTCAGGCTGACCTCAGGTCTGGCGCCCGCCAGGAGTTCCTTCCTACCCATCCCAGCTTCTGGTTCTTTACAGCTTTCAGACAAGTGGCAGCTGGAGGCTCTGTGTGCCCCTATCAACCCAGAACCCCTTGTGGAAAAACCCCTTTTCCTTTTTTTTAGCTGAGACTGAGCTGGAATTTTCCAAAAGGAACTTTTCCTCAGCACCTTAGGGAACCAAAAAAGCACAAAGGTTTTAGAAAAAAAAAAAAACAAAACCATTCCACCAGAGTGTAGATTTCCACTGTGGTTGGAGCACAGACTGAAGGTAGGGGAAGAATTGGTGGGACCCGCCTCCCAGGCCTCTGGTGTCTTCGCTTCCCACCCTCCTCTGTGGGCCCCCAAGCCCTGGCCGGAGTGGGGAAGCGGCCCAGCCCTGCACCTTCCATGAAGCCACGTCCAGGCTGGGCACCGGCAGAGGAGTCCTGAGCAGCCTCCTAGGGCGCTACTGTCCAAGTCATCCCAGAATTACCGAGGGTTAGATCCTGTAGAAACCGCATCCACCGCCCGGCTACCTCAGCCTCCCAGTAGGAGCAGTAACCTGTCCCGATGACCCAGGTGTCAGGCTGGAAGGCCCGTGCGTGGCCACAGAGCCGGCCACCTGGCGTCAGACACCTGGGAGGCCAGGCCAGTCCAGGCCCTTCTGTGGCTTCAGAGAGGACTCACTGAGCCCAGGGGAGAGGCCTTCGTCCCCACTGAGCAGAAGCTCCTTGGGAGGTGGCATGGGGGTGGGGTGGGAGGAGAGGAGAGTCGCCACGTACAGAAACTCTGCTCTCCAGGGAGCGGAGGCTGTTTTGCTGTCAGTGGGGCTGGAGCGTCTGGATGGGGACCACAGAGCCCGAGGGCGGGTCACCCCCACGGGTCGGAAACACAGGGAAGGGGCTCACCCCAGGCCCCAGTCTTCCTCAGCCTGGGATCACCGAGCAGCTTACAGTCACATTACGACCGACACCCCTGAGCCCAGCACCTCAGTCTGGGGAGCCCAATCTTCCTGCAGATGGCCTCACCCTGAGTATCTCTGAGTTTTGCTAAAAGTGCTCACAAATGTTTGTGATTCAGTCCTGGGGGCTCCTTGCTGCCGGCACTTCTCAAGCCCCTGGCAGCCTGAGGCCCCCAGAGGTCCTGAACCTACCGTGGCCTGTGCCTGTGACCTTGGAACGGCCCTTAGCAGATCTGCCTACAGGCCCGTGAGGTGAGAGGCTCTGCTGGTGGCCTCTTTGTCCTTGTCCCTCAGGGGATTCCTCAGCGGGTGGGGGCCAGGCCACAGGTGCTGCAGCTCTGAGGGTAGGGCTCTTTCTGTGTCCCTCTCTTTTACACACACACACAAACACACACATACGCACACATATACACACGTACACACATACACACATATACACAAACACATACACACACGCACACATATACAAACACATGCACACATAAACACACATGCACACATATACATACAAACACATACATACATACACACACACACATACACACACAGCCATTTCTCTCAAGGCCAGTGTGCAGGGTGGTGTGGGTGAGACTCCAGCCGGCCCTGGGCCTGTGGGCACCTGGGTTTTGCAGGGTCTGGCTTGGGTCACAGGCCACTCTCTTCCTCTCTCAGAATGTGCCCAGTGGTCTCTTCCAAGGGCTTTTCAGTTTGGCTTTGTCTGGGGTCACTTGAATTTTAGGACATGCTTTTTCATTCTTGAGACACAATGGAGGTTAGAATTTGCATCCCTTTTTTGCCCAGGGAATTCTTTTCAGTCATTCTGTGAATTCAGATCCATGTGTGGGACAGGAGCTCACAGGACTCCACACGCAGCAGGGTGCAAATCCCAGCCTGAATGCTGCAGGAGGCTGATGAATTCTGCCCCAACCAGCAGAAGAAGCCCTCCAGGCTCAGCTCCCCAGAATGTTCTCAGAGCCCAGGGTGGGGCAGGGGAGACTGGGCGTGTGAGGTCTGTCCTCTCTGCAACAGTATCTGGCCCTGTTCCGGTGCCCTGGTACTTTAAGGAAATAGCCCACTAGCCATGCTGCTATATATTTTTTGATTATTAACCCTTTAATATTGGTCTTAGGCTCTTGAATCAGGGACATTAGTGGTCAGAAGGGGTCTGTAGCAGCACCTGACCCCCCAAAGGACCATGAAGCCACAGTAGTGCCTGTCCATGGAATCCTTTCCAGGCACTTTCTAACTGTAGGCCTGAGGCAGGCTTGGTGGAGCCAGGCCAGCAGAGGAGGAAGTGGAAGGAAAAGACAGAAGCCCAAAGAAATGGTCCCTGACAAGCCACTCTAGAAGCTGAGGGTTCCAGGGGAGACCTGTCCTCTGGAGGACATGGCTTTCCGTGGCCACGAGCAGCTGGGGTTAGCAATTCAGTCCTGCCGGCCCCATAGGACACAGCGGGGTCTGCCTGTGGGACAGATCAGAATGGCCTGGCAGAAATGTACTTCCTCTGGGTCAAATGTCCCCATCAGGTAGGCTCTGACTCTCAAACGGAGCAATCTAGCTCCCCTCAGAGGTACTCCAAAGCTTGCCTCAGAGCCTGGCTGGCATGATACCTGAGTGCAAAGCCTCATCTGAGTCTTGATATTATCCCATCCCTGCTAGGCCATCTTCTGGGGTCATCTTGGCTTTAGACCTGCTGGTACCCAGGATCTTGGTATCTTTTTACATACAGTGGCCAAGTGAGTGATACAGACACGAGCATCCTGGACCCAGAGGAAGGGAATCCTGTGGCTGGGCTGTGAGGAAGCATGGCCAGTGAAGGTGGAAAGGACTTGGAAGGGTGGGTGTGGGGCGGCGGCTATTCCAGGCAGAGGGATCATGAGTCAGTCACCAAGACGGGGCATGTCCGCCCAGTGAGGCACATCTCTGCCATGGACATGTGCTGGAAATCTTGCCCTGGAGGGACGATGTGCCTGACAACTTAGCCTTATCACAGAAGGGCACGAGGTGGGCAGGGAAGGGCCTGGGGCCCATGCAATGGACTGTGTGTGCAGGAGTCATCATTCCCGCTGATGACCATCCAGACTGAGGCATGTGAAGCATTTTCATAGCACCTGCACACGCCAGGCAACACCCTGGGCTGTTCGGACATGTTATCTTGCCTAATCCTCTTAACAGTTCTAAGGTATTATTATAGCCTTCATTTTATAGATGGCGAAACTGGGGTACAGAGCGACAAAGTAACTTGCCCGAGGATCTACCAGCAAACCCAGGGGGTTTGTAGAGGGAAAATGATGAGTTTGGCTTTAGAGGTGTTTGCAGATGTCCAATAGGCAGTGAGATCGTAAAAGCTAGAGGTCGGAGAAGCCGCTGGGGTCGGGATGGATCTAGTGATTCGAGAACATAACTCCTGGGGCTTCCCTGGTGGCGCAGTGGTTGAGAGTCCACCTGCCGATGCAGGGGACGTGGGTTCGTGCCCTGGTCCGGGAAGATCCCACATGCTGCGGAGAGGCTGGGCCCGTGAGCCATGGCCGCTGAGCCTGCGCGTCCGGAGCCTGTGCTCCACAACGGGGGAGAGGCCACAACAGTGAGAGGCCCGCGTACCGCAAAAAAAAGAATATAACTCCTGGAATGATTTGAAATTGTATATGATTTTCTCTTTTGTCTTCATGAGTCTATGACTTTTACACGCAGTCTGCCAAAGGCAGCCATATGTCTGGTTAGAGAGAGAATTTTTTATAGAAGGATCGCCTAGTGAAAGGCGAAGTTGACAGTCAACTTTCGACTTTCAGTATAGGATTATGTGGCAGGACAGGAGTCTTCAAGCCAGGATAGTATCTTGAGGGAGGATTCACCAAATTCCTTTACTTCCCTCTTTCCCCATTGGTTCATCAACAGTGAGTCTCCTGCCCTGTTTTTAAGGCTCACGTGGAAATCTGGGGAAGGGTAAATATGACATAGGGAGGTATAGAAAAAGCATGCCCCCCTACCCTCTTCTGGATCAGGAGATATAAGGGAGAAGCAGGATGGAGCGGGGGCTAAGGAGTCCCCGGCCAGTGACAGTTAAGACGGGGCCCTGGACTTCCCCGGTGGCGCAGTGGTTAAGAATCCGCCTGCCAATGCAGGGGACATGGGTTCCAGCCCTGGTCCGGGAAGATCCCACATGCCGCGGAGCAACTAAGCCCGTGCGCCACAACTACTGAGCCTGCGCTCTAGAGCCCGCGAGCCACAACTACTGAAGCCCGTGCACCTAGAGCCCGTGCTCCGCAACAAGAGAAGCCACCACAATGAGAAGACCACACACCTCAACGAAGAGTAGCCCCCGCTCGCCACAACTAGAGAAAGCCCGCGCACAGCAACGAAGACCCAACGCAGCCAAAAATAAAATAAATAAATAAATAAATAAATAAGATGGGGCCCTGTCATCCCAAGACCTCCCCAGGCCCTGAATGAGCAGAACTCAAGCGAGACAGCAGCTATTCAAGATCTGAGGCCATAAAAGCACACGAGGCCAGAATAAAGCATCGTCTTGGAGAGCAAGGGACCCCACTGGAGAGCTGGACCAGCACACCCCAGGCCAGGGGCCTCTTCTCCCAGCAGAGATAGGCCAGGCTAGCTGAACAACTGAGCATTTTAGACCAAGAAAGACTGAAGACACCTAAAGGGCTTTTATAGTTATCCTACCTGATTACCCTCCATCAGTTACAGGCCTCATCGAAAACGGAATTTTTAATACTGCACATCCAAGACGTGGTATGAGTTAAGTACCCAGATCCATGGAGGAGTGACTAGGTGGTAGTAGAAGCTCTGGAATAGTTGGATGTAGCCAAGGAATGTGAGTGGAATGAGAACAGTGAGCTGAAGAAGCAGAAAATTTGGTCAAAGATGTGAGGGAGAAATTAGAGAGAGTGGGGCTGGGAAGTCTGGAAGTTTGGGTTATAGGGAGAAAATGGTGAACAAGGAAACTTAACGTTGCAAAGGGAAGGGAGGATGAAATGGGGAAAGGGTCATTTGATTTGACAATTAGGAGATCAAGATGACATTTAAGAGGCCAGGTGAGGTAGTGGTGGGAAAGAAACCCGTCAGGTAAATCACTGGTGTTAAGGAGTGAGTGAGTGATGAAATGGAAACAGCCAGAGTAAGTGTTTCCTTTGAAGGTTTGTTAATGGGGTAGGCAGGTAAGAATACATCAGACGACAATGTGAGAGGGTAGCATGAATGGGAGTAAAAGGACCTGGCTGTGACTGTAGGTAGAGAGAAAGGACCCAGTCGGTGAGAAAAGATTAAAGATGCTAGAATTAAAAAAAAGAGAGAGAGAGAGGACGCTGGAGTGTGATGGTTGAGCAGGACATCGTGTGGAGAAGATGAGAAAGGGGATCAGGAGAACAAGGTGGAAAGACTGACCCGGTGAAGGAAGCAGGGACCTCTATCTCCAGGAAGGAAGACAAGTGAGGACACAGGTGTTCTCAGGTGGAGACAAGGGTTTATTAATACATGAGGCATGTCCCCCTTTCCATTTTCCTTTACTAACTAAAAAGTGAGGTCACCGGTAGATGAGGCTACCCAACTGGGGAGACACCCAGTGATGAAGGATTGGGAGGGCAAGATGCAAGGGGGATGCGCCTGCCCCCTGGAGGCTTGGGCCTCAACTTCAGGTCCACTTCTCATAAGAGGAGGGGCATCGCTGACGCAATGGGTTAAGCTGCGACAACTGCAAGCGAGGGCAGTGGGATTTTAGAAACGGAGGAGTCCAGGGGAGCAGGGGTTTTCCTGGGGACAGTTTCTGAAGCTTTGTCAGCTTCATTCCTTGTTCATATAATTTTATTAATAATTTTTACTTATTACTCAAAGAACATTGCCAAAACAATAATAGGATTTCTTTTCTTTATTTATGTTTTTGCGGTACGCGGGCCTCTCACTGTCGCGGCCTCTCCCGTTGCGGAGCACAGGCTCCGGACGCGCAGGCTCAGCGGCCGTGGCTCACGGGCCCAGCCGCTCCGCGGCACGTGGGATCTTCCCGTACCGGAGCACGAACCCGCGTCCCCTGCATCGGCAGGAGGACTCTCAACCACTGCGTCACCAGGGAAGCCCGGATTTCTTTTATTTTAAATATTTGTTTATTTATTTGGTTGTACCTGGTCTCAGTTGTGGCAGGCAGGCAGGCTCCTTAGTTGCGGCATGCACGTGGGATCTAGTTCCCTGACCAGGAATCGAACCTGGGACCCCTGCATTGGGAGCTCAGAGTCTTAACCACTGCACCACCAGGGAAGTCCCAACAGGATTTCTTTTAAATCAAGATTTCATTTTTCCATGTTTCATCCCAGTCTTAATCCTAATCCTTTTATGACTTTTACGTGGTTCTAACCAGGTCATAGATTTCAGCAGATTGCATTTCCTGAGAAACAGCCACAGGAGCATTTCGAGTCCTGCAGGCTTGTTTAGAAACTGGTCACTCTCCCGTGACAAGGTAGAGTCTCCCTTCCTTCCCCTTTGAAACTGGATGGGATTTTGTGACTGTCTCTATGAATGGAGATGGAGGTGACACTGCATAATTTCCAAAACTAGGTCATGTAAGGTGAGTTGACTTCTGCCGGGCTCCCTCTCCGGGGACTCTCAGCGTTGGAACCCAGCTACCATGTTCTGAGAAAGCTCAAGCCACATGTAGGTATCCCGGCCAAGAGATCCAGCTGAGGCTTTAGCTGACAGCCAGTGTCAAATGCCAGTCATGTCATCTAATGAGCCTCAGATAGCCATCCAGTTGTGTCCTGTCTGAATTTCTGATCCATAATAAATGGTTGTTTCATGCCACTAAGCTTTAGGGTAATTTTTTATGCAGCCATAGTAACTGGAACGCGCAGAGAGTTTTGTTTGATAACTTTTGCATGTGTTAGCATGAGCATTTACTCATGTTGCTTCATAGTCACAATTATCATCTTATTGGCTGCAAAATATTTTGAATTGGTGTAGTATAGCTTATGTAAATAGGGTGTTATTCTTGGCTATTTAGACTGCTTCTCATTTTTTACTACTTAAGTAACGATATAAAAAGTTGTGCATAGAGATTTTTCTTTGTCTTTGAGCTGCTTCACTGGGACAAATTCCCAGAAGTGAAATTACTTTTGGGTACGAACATTTTTATGACTCCACAAATGTACCACCAAATTGCTTCTCAAAATTGCATCGATAAATTCTACCATCCATTGTGTTTGGCAGTTTTGGTAGATAAAACCACCTCAAATTTGTTTTGAATTGAAGTGGGGTATAAATAAATAACTGCATTAAAGAAAAACCTTTACTGTAATGATTAATTGGTGAAATTGTATTTTATCATTGCTTATAATTTGTATGTCTTGGGTGAGTACTGAGGCTGAGATTTTTCTCTATTTAAAAATGGTTTTTCTATATTTTAAAAATTGCAAAAAATTGTTTTACACATAAAAATATCTGTGTATATTCTTTATCCAATAATGTATTTAAAAGAGCTCTTGAGATCACTGTTTTTTCAGCTGCAAGTCACAATTCATTAGTAGATTATGAAATTGATTAAGTGGCTCATGACCAGTATTAATGAAAAAATTATAATAGAATAAAAATATAAGAGGGCTTCCCTAGTGGCACAGTGGTTGAGGGTCCGCCTGCCGATGCAGGGGACACGGGTTCGTGCCCCGGTCCGGGAGGATCCCACATGCCGCGGAGCGGCTGGGCCCGTGAGCCATGGCCGCTGAGCCTGTGCGTCCGGAGCCTGTGCTCCACAACGGGAGAGGCCACAACAGTGAGAGGCCCGTGTACCGCCAAAAAAAAAAAAAAGAAAATTAGATAAAAATAAAAATACCATCCCACACATAGTGAGTGTTTTGTGTGTGAAATTTTTGTTTTCAATGTATGTAGTGGGTCATGATGTAAAATGTTATTTTTCTTCATGGAGGATGCAACCAAAATGTTTTTAAAAAGTGGTCTTATAAAACCATATTTATTAACCCTTTTTCACATTGATGTGAACATTTCCAAAGCTATGTCTTCCCTTTTTATTTTGAATTTTCTTCCTTTTTTACCATTTTAATTTTTCACACGGTCAGGCCCAGCAATCTTTCGTAATTTCTTATTTCAGTTGAAAACAGAAATTCATCTTGTTTCCACGAAGGTGATAAATGATCCATCCCGTTTTTTGTCAACTCAATTCATACTGAAGAATTCTCCAGACAACCCCAAACTTATAAAAATTCATGTCAGCTCAGCAAAATGCAAATAAAGAGCTCAGGCACAAACGCTATTGTGGAGTGGGCAAATCGAGAAGATGTGGTAAACCTGAGAGCACGTACCCCCGGTCTCACTTCCAGCTGTCAGAGTTTACGTTGCATCAGCCAAATGAGTTCTGGTGCAAATGCTGTATAAGCACATGTTCTCACAGTCACCCAAAGATAGCTACAGAATGGGGAAAAAATAGTTGAAGAGGAAGTAAAGCTGAAGAACACATGGAAACACTCAGAGTAATAAAGAGAGACGCGTTTGGGGACAGAATGGTTAGAATAAAATGATAATGGTAGTAATAATTGCTGCTGTGTATTACATATTGACCGGGCTCATTGACTCCTCACCAACACCGGTGAGGTTTACCATTATTTCCATTCCGCAGATGAGAAAAGTGCGGCCAGAAGGCCACGCGACTTACCCAAGGCTGCTCAGCTTGGTAATACATGCCCGGAATTTCAACTTCAAGCCCATGTTCTTGATCACTGCCTCTCCAACAGGAGCTAGCGGTTGCAATCAAAGGAAAATGGTGAACGCCTGGGAAGAGTTACTTACAATTTAGGCGTCTTAAAGGAATTGCTCTGTGGGAACCTTCCAGATTCCCCTTTCTTCTCTGGGGAATGTCTTTCAAATAACTGGATCTTGTGATTTAGAATAAAAGCAGCTTCTACCCTGTACAGTGCTGGAGACAAACAAGACTAATCTCTTGTATTCCATCTGCTATCTTCCTGGATTTCATTCAGATCGTGAAATTTCCTGATGTTACAAGGTCTCAAAGAGGCAGTGGAGGCCATGGCTTGGAGCACAGACACGGCAGCCAGTGTGTGTGGATTTGTGACTCTGCTCTGCTTCCTTCTAGCTGTGTGATGCTGGCCAAGTTTTCCTCTTTTGTAAGATGAGGATAATAATAGTACCTACCAATTAGGACAGACAGTGCTTGGTCTACGGTAAGGGGTACGTTAGTATGATATATTATTATTACATACTATAACTACTTATTTTGAAGTCAGTATACTTTATATTCGTTATATTTTTTTCTGGTTGGAATTTAAGAGATAATCTAGTTTTATCAGCAGCAATATTTATAGTTAGGGTGAGTTTTTATGTTGATGTTTGTAAGTTACATTGAATCACCTGGCATTTTCTTATCTAATTCCTCAGTTTCCAGAATGCATGCTATTCGGGTGGGGTGACCAAATGTCTCAGTTTACACTTGTCCCAGTATAATTATTAATAGTGTCCCCTTTCAACTCAGAAGGGTCCTGGTTTGGAAGATAAATCACATGGTCATTCTATTTGGAGAACTCCAACTACTTGTCACTGCTATATTATGTGATCTGGGTCAGGAGGCCCAAAACCTAGCATAGAATCAAGGGCAGCGATCCTAACCATTTATCATGCCAGGACCCCTGGGCAGGCTGCAGAAGACTTTGGACACCCATCTAAGTAGAATTTTTTAGTACATGACATTAAATGCACAGTATAACAAAGAAATTCCATAATTTTGCAAGAATGCTAATCAAAATACTGAAAAAACCAAATCTGTGATATAGTAATACACATGTTTTTAATTAATAATTAAATAACAGGTCTAATGACAGATTTAGTAACTATTGTAATTTCAAAGAAGTGATGTGCTTAAATGATATTTTGAGATATCTGTGACAATGGTGACATGATACAGAAATGCCTGTGATTTCTTTTAGCAACAAAATCACAGGTAACACTTCTGTTTGTTTTCTATATTCACAGTAGAACATAATTTTTTTCCCCGTCCAAGTTCCGAGACCTCTTGAATTCTATCCAGAGCTCCCTGGATTTGGGTGGATGTTTGTGGTCAGCAGGAGGGAAACACATTGTACAAAGACCAGGAAGGAAAGAAGAGACTGGAATGGTCGTGGGCTTGGTGATGGAGGAGAAAACTATGTGGGAGGTTGCCAGGATGTGGATGGATGGAGTAAGGAGGCACACGGGTCTGTGGCTTGGCTGTGTTGACTGAATATGGGAGAGGTGAGCCCATCCACGATATAGCCTGCTGGGAACGTGAATTTTCAGAGTGGTTCAGTCTGTGGACTTTGAAGTCCGACACAACTGGATTTGGATCTAAGCCCTGCCATTTCCCAGCATGGATCTTGCACAAGCCATTTAATTGCTCTGTGACTCAGATTCTCCGTTTAGTGGGAATATTAATACCTACCTCACAAAATCACTTTGAAGATTAAATCAGACAATGTATGTAAAAAGCTTTGTACAGTGCCTGATATGCTTTTACAAGTTCCCCACTGATGGTTTTGGCCAGAGTACTGTGGTGATGGTTACTATGAAGGTCTAACTGCCAATAGTAAACAAGGGCTCCCGCAGTCACTAAAACGTCTTCACTCATGTGTAGCCAGCAGGGGGCAGCAAATATCACATGGCAGTATAAGCTTAGGAGGAAAAGAAAATGCAGGGATGAGTGTGGATGGAGCGCCCCCTCTGCTCACAGGCAATGAACTAGATGAACTAGGTTCCTTCTGCCGCCCACCCCACTTCCGTTTGACCCACAGTGCCTAGAAGTGTGTCCAGTCTCTGTTCTTGGTTCAAGCCCACCCAAACCAAAGAAGCACTGTCAGGAATGTTCTGGTGAGGCTGCAGGCCAGGGATTGGGCTGAGACCAGTGGTTTATGTGTGCCCCATAATATCCAAGCAGCATTTTAATCATATAAATGGAGGCGTGCGTACTGGGTCCGGGGAAGAATTCTGGATACAGTGGGAGCTTGTCAGTTTACTCTCACAAACTCCCTTCTTAAACTCTTCTTGCTATCTAAACTTTTACCTGTCCTCCAAGTATTCCCAGGAGCCAACAGGACGTACACAAGGGGTGCCCAATTTAGGAACATCAACCTTGGACATCCTGTTCTGTCCTTCCTTATCCTACTGCGATGAAGTTATTGCCTTATGTTACCCTGTACAGAAAATCATCTGGAAAACTTTTGAAATAGAACTCCCGTGCACACATGGAAAGCAATCATCCCTATTACAGTGACAGAAAGTCAGCAAGTTGTAGATGCCAAGATCTTATCTCCTTGTCCCTTTGCAACCTTTCTCCAGGACATCAAAGAAATGAGATGCAATTAAATAGGACGATGGTAGGAACATGGTGCGTGAAATAGGCAAGCAGAAGTATCATTCGAAAATGCTTCCCCAGACATAGAAAACAAACTTATGGTTACCAAAGGGAAAAGGAAGGGGGAATAAATTAGGAATTTGGGATTAACGGATACACACTACTCTATATAAAATAGACAAACAAAAAGGACCTACTGTATAGTGCAGGGAACTATATTCAATCTCTTGTAATAACCTCTAATGGAAAAGAATCTGAAAAAGAATATATATAAATGAATCACTTTGCTGTACACCTGAAACATTGTAAATCAACTGTAGCTCAATAAAAATAAAAATTTAAAAAAAATGCTTCCCTTCTCCAAGCAACTAGCCCAGGAATCCTTTGTAGATCTGTGCCTTGAGGATGGCGTGATCTCCCTCTCTGTGCCCCTTAGCACATGCCACAGAGCTGAACATGTGACTAGGTCTCCAAGAATTTTTATTGAAAGGTACTGAAATTTGGGAAATGAGCAGAGAGAGCCCCAATAGATATAATCTGGTTCTCCATGGAATGATTTTAATCTTTCTGATCCTTTTTCCTAAGGATCAGAACACTTTTCTGCAAATGAAATCTTATAATTTCAACAAACAAAGCAGAAGAAAAGGAATTTGCTCCAGTTGAGGCAGGAGGGAGAGAGGAGAACTAGGCACCCCTTCCCGACCTCAGCCCTGGTGCACAAATCCAGGCTTCCTTCAAACACAGTTTGAACCCCTTGGCTTCCCACAGGCTGACAAGCCAGTCTGGTCTCTAGTCCAGATTATGCCACCGATTGAGGGTTTGGGGTTTCCAAAATGATGTGTCCAGACTAAGAGGATGGACACCAGTGTAGGTGACCTATAGAAGAAGAACACTGGATAAACAACCAAAGATATAAGTTCTAATCCTGGCTGTCCTACTAATTGGCTGGCTCGTGTTGACTGAGTCACTTGGTCCCTTCTGTACAATGAAGGCTGTGACCATGTGACCTCTGAGAGCCCTACCAGAGCCGACATTCTTGTCCAAAACAGCTGACTCATGGTGACTGGGAGGGAAGGCCACATAATTCTCCTTAGCGCCCAGGTCCAGGACCGGAGCCTCTGCTGCGGACCCACGTGAAACCGTGCAGCAGGAGTGAGTTTATAGCCCCTCTGCTTTTCCTCCCCCTTCTCTCGTGCTGGGCCTCCCCATGCCCTCCCCGCCATGCTGAGCCAGGGGGACCTGTCCCCTGTGGTCAGTGCCCCCTTCTCTGGTCCCTGGTGACCCTGTGCTCCAGTTCCACAAAAACATGTCTGGCTTCTGTTAGCCTGGGGCCTCAGGCTAACTCTCCCTTCCAGGGTCCCAGCTTTAATACATATACCCCTAGAATTCTCTTCCAAAATTTGCTGTTTCTTGTCTGACCACCTCTCACTTCCTGGCCTGCAACTCTTGCATAGTTTGCTTATCACTAGTGAATGGCTATGTTATCTACCCATCATAGAAAATTAAAGACGGTAGGAGAGAACATTGATTTTTAAAAGATAATTCTGTTTGAAGAATCTGACTTCTTTTGCTCAATAACTGCAGTTCGGCATGCTAGATTTTCTGTGTGTACAGTTAAGATAGCAACAGAAATAGTCATAAAAATTAGTTTCAGTGCGATTTAGCGGATAGATCACAGAAAGAGAAGGTGGAACTGAAACGGAGCAGGACCCTATGGTCCTTGCCCCCCATGTCCTCAGCCTGACTTTTGTCCGTGAAAAAACTTTAGCCAAAGAATAAGTTTAATCAGAGAAGTGAGAAAATGCAGAAACAAAGGAAAACAGTCAAAGGAGACCAAATAATAATAGTTTCATCATTAAGCTTAGTCAAGGACCTTTAGTTCCTCCTTAAGGGCTATAGATAATATTCTGAGCCATCTCCTGTGAGCTGTTTGCCTCCGACATAAAGCAAACTCTCCTTTCCTACCAACGCTTGTCTCTCGAGAACTGGCTTTCGAGCAGCAAGCAGCCGGACCTGGGTTCGGTAACAGAACCGTTGACTAGATATTTGGCACATCAGTGAACTTTTCTGGATTAAATTTATCATCTGTAAAATGAGAATCGTGATGCATGAGTCTCGCAGGATTGTTGTAAGCATCACATGAGATCATTTGTTGATTCAGGAAATTTTTATTTGAAATATATCACATACCCAAAAAAGTATACAAAATTGATGTATACCATTTAAAGGAGCAAAATAAAACAAACACATATGTCCTAGGACCCAGGTTAAGAAATAAGTGGTACCTTGGAAGCCCTTTGTATGTCCCTCCCTGATAGCAAAATTCACCCCAAATCCCACCCTTTTTCTTGGTCATAATTTTAGTCTGTATTTTTCCCCTGAGACTGTCTTTTCACCCCCAGCTTTATTGAGATCATCAACGTATAACTTGGGTTTAAGTTTAAGGTGTACAATGTGATGATTTTTTGTTTCTTTGTTTCATGTATTTTTTTAACATCTTTATTGGAGTATAACTGCTTTACAATGTTGTGTTAGTTTCTGCTGTAAAACACACTGAATCAGCTATATCTGGGTCATATGGTAGTTCTATTTTTAGCTTTTTAAGGAACTTCCATACTGTTCTCCATAGTGGCTGTATCAGTTTACATTCCCACCAACAGTGCAAGAGGATTCCCTTTTCTCCATCTGTATATCTTCTTTGGAGAAATGTCTATTTAGGTCTTCTGCCCATTTTTGGATTGGGTTGTTTGTTTTTTTGATATTGAACTGCATGAGCTACTTGTATATTTTGGAGATTAATCCTTTGTCTGTTGCTTCATTTGCAAATATTTTCTCCCATTCTGAGGGTTGCCTTTTCGTCTTGTTTATGGTTTCCCTTGCTGTGCAAAAGCTTTTAAGTTTCATTAGGTCCCATTTGTTTATTTTTGTTTTTATTTCCATTACTCTATGAGGTGGGTCAAAAAGGATCTTGCTGTGATTTACGTCATAGAGTGTTCTGCCTATGTTTTCCTCTAAGAGTTTGATAGTGTCTGGCCTTACATTTAGATCTTTAATCCATTTTGAGTTTATTTTTGTAAACAGTGTTTGGGAGTATTCTAATTTCATTCTTTTACATGTAGCTGTCCAGTTTTCCCAGCACCACTTATTGAAGAGGCTCTCTTTTCTCTATTGTATATTCTTGCCTCCTTTATCAAAGACAAGGTGACCATATGTGCATGGGTTTATCTCTGGGCTTTCTATCCTGTTCCATTGATCTATATTTCTATGTTTATGCCAGTACCATACTGTCTTGATTACTGTAGCTTTGTAGCATAGTCTGAAGTCAGGGAGCCTGATTCCTCCTGCTCTGTTTTTCTTTCTCAAGATTGCTTTGGCTATTTGGGGTCTTTTGTGTTTCCATACAAATTGTGAAATTTTTTGTTCTAATTCTGTGAAAAATGCCATTGGTAATTTGATAGGGATTGCACAGTGTGGTGATTTGATGCACATATACGTTGGGAAATATCTACCACAATAAGGTTAGTTAACACATCCTTCACTTTGTGTAATTACCATTTTGTTGTTGTTATGGTGAGAACATTAAAGCTCTATTCTCACAGCAACTTTCAAGTATACAATACAGTATTGTTAACTACAGTCACTGTGCTGTACATTATATCCCCAGAACTATTGGAAGTTTGTACCCTTTGACCAACATCTTCCCATTTCCCTCACCCCCAGCCCCTGGCAACCACCACTCTACTTTCTGTGTCTACAAGTTCAATGTTTTTAGATTCCACATATAAGTAGATAATCTTCCTCTGTCTGACTTATTTCACTTAGCCTAATGCCCTCAAGGTCCATCCATGTTCTTGCAAATGGCAGGCCTTCCTTATCTCTCATAGCTGAATAGTATTCCATATATAGATATATATATACATTTTTTTTTCTTTTCTTTATCCATTCATCCACTCAATCATTGATGGATCCTTAGGTTGTTTCCACGTCTTGGCTATTATGAATAATGCTGCAATGGACATGGGAGTGCAGATATCTCTTTGAGATAGTAATTTCATCTCTTTTAGGATGTATAGCTGAAACTAATAAAACATTGTAAATCAACTACATTTCAATAAAATTTTAAAAATTGCTCTGTGAGCTTTGGCTGGTCGCTTCACTTCTCTGATCCTCAGAGTTTTCTCCGTTGTAAAACCAAAGTGTTGCTTGGCTAGGCATGCCAATCTGAACGTATATTCTCTTGAAATACCATTTGCACATTTGTAGTTACTTCTGAAATGCTTTCTAAACAATATGCAGTTCTAGGTTTGCAGTTTGTGGTAGCCAGCCTCCGTGGTTTCCCAGTGAATGGGGTTGATCTTTGGTGGAAATGACAGTGTCTGACTTCTGAGGTTAGATAATGAAGACACTGTGGCTTCCACTTTGTGCACTCTTGGATCACTCACTCAGGGAGAGTCAGCCACCATGTCATGAACATTCCAGCAGCTTTATGGAAGGTACTCGTGGGGAGGAGCTGAGGCCTCCTGCCAATGCCCAGTACTGACTTGCCAGTGACTGAGTGCGTTATCTTGGAATCAGATCCTCCAGCCTTAGCCGAGCCTTAGCATGCTGAGTCCCAACCATCATATTTACTGAGAGACTCCCCCAACCAGAGCTACCCAGGAAAGCTGCTCCGGAATTCCTGGACTCCAGTAAGTGTGTGAAATAAGTGTTATAATTGTTAAAACACACACACACACACACACACAAACAAAAGAAAAACAAAGGGTTGGATCCCAAGGCTTTGAAATTGTGTTCCAGGGCCCTCCCGGCTGGGGGCTGTGTATGGGGGTAATAACTGATTTGGTTCTCAGCCTCCTCCCCGACTTAAACCACAGCAGCTCTGCCATCATCTAGTGTATATATTGAGGATACACAGTGGATTTATTTTAAAGCAAAGAGTCCACTGCCAAAAATGTGTTTGAAAACACTGGATTAGGACACACTGGATTAGACGACCTCTAACAGCCTATGATTCCATCTATCAGTATGAAAAAAAAAAACCTTCTTACAAACACATGGGCAGCATTTTCTTCAGGGCTCACTCGTCTTGCCGGAAAGCACAATCCCTGAGGTTGGAAACAAAAGTTCACACGGTGCTGCTCACAGATAAATGAATCAGGAGTTGCCCTTCCTGTGCATGAGGCTGGACAGGGTCCAGGCAGCGGACAAAGAGCTGGTCCTGCAGAGGAAAGAGCCCCACACTGGACACAGCTCCACCCCCTGGGGCACCATCT
Source organism: Monodon monoceros (assembly GCF_005190385.1). Lineage (NCBI taxonomy): Eukaryota > Metazoa > Chordata > Mammalia > Artiodactyla > Monodontidae > Monodon > Monodon monoceros. The sequence continues at coordinate 86,723,445 of NW_021703776.1, forward strand.
AGAAACTGGGGGGGACAGTGGGTTTGCTTCTGTTGCCCACATTTTGTTATAATAATAATGACGATACTAACAACATCAACAATGATGACTAGCATGTATCGAGGGCTGTGTGCAAAGCCTGGGAGATTGGTTTCACACTCATGGCCTCGTTTAATCCTTATGACCCCTAGGGGGGAAACATTTGTAGATTGGGGAAACAGAGGTAGGTTAAATGATCCGCCAGACTCATAGATTAGGAAGAGCAGAGCTACAATGAAGATTCAGTCTGTCTATATTTATACAATTTTTTGCTACCATCTCACGTATTTTAGGCCACTAGTCAGAAATGAGCAGCCCCTCTTTGGGTCTGAAGTGCACTGATTTCACACTAGGAGGTTTTCATAGTCATTATAAGCTCTTCATTCATCAACTCACTCGTACATGCGACTGCCATTACCAAGCGCCCACTGTGTGCCCAGGCACGGTTCTAGGCACTGCGGACACAAGAGCGAGGAAGACAGACACTCAGGCTTAGCTGGGAGTTGGGCTGGAGGAAGACCTGAGAAGCCAAACTCTGGGGAAGGAAGGAAGGGAAGCTTCCCTTCAGGTTCCTGAGCCCAATGTCTTCCTTGCAGCACAGCTAGAACATGCCTTCAAGCGTCAGAAAGACTAAATGTGACCTGGAGCTAGACCCCAAGAACCTGAGCCTCCAAAGACAGTCCCCCTAGGAAGTCTTCCCGGGCTGAGCCCAACACGGCCGGTGCTCTTCCTGCTGGTGGTCCCCCCAGGGCTCTGCTGGCAGCTCCACCATAAGCGAGAGGGCCCTCCGTTAGCGAGCACCACAGACACTGCACTGAGACAGCTCGTTTGGGAATTGTGTCAACACAGAGGACACAGTTTCACGTTGAGAAACGTGAAATCAGACCTTGTGCTGTCTGCCATCAACCTGGCCACTATTGTTCAGAGCAGATTTTCAAGTGCGAGTCTTAATCGCCCGTGAGAGTCAATCAGATTTTATTCCATCTTTCGGTTGGTCTCATTATCTTAACAATTCTACTCTTTGGCTGGAACTTTGTTTTGGTCCAATTCCAACTGTTCCATGAGTGTATTTCGTGGCCCCAGCAGAGCTCCTCAAAGCAGGAACCTACACCCTTGTTCTGTAACTCCCACCGACTTGGCCCCTGCAGGGTCAGTACATTTGTGACCAGGAGTTTACCTGAGTCCTAAGGCTGGGATGCAACCTGTCCAGGATTGTGGAGGGGGGATGGGGGTGGGGTTAGTTCCCCAAAGGGAAGGTGGAAACAGGCTCTCCACTGGGAATGCAGCATCTCTACCTATGGAGACCCTCTGGCGTCTATCTGCTCCAGTCTTATGCTGCAAATACTCCTCTATCTTGTCTTCAAAATGCAGCCCCAGTCCTTTGTTGACAGCTCTGAGCCCTCTCCTCTTCCTTCACCCCAGGCAAGGGACAGTTCTTAGATATAATCGGAGGTCTTCTAGAATGCAGGGAGGAGGGCTAGCAAAGGGCCCTTTATCTTGTTTGTGCTCCTGGCTGACTTCTCAATGGTCTTGTTTTGAGAGAATTTTTAAGCAGGGCTCTAGAAAGCAGGCATCTGATTTAAAATCTCTTACTAGTGATTACCCCAAAGTTTTTCCAAAGTGCACTTAAGCCAACTCTTGACTACCTGGAGAGATCGCTTGGGAACTAGATCACAGAGGACTTGCCACAGCTGTCAATGATCTGCTCTTGGTGATTTAGAGGGTCGCTGAAGAGGTTTGCAGTTTGACTTGGGATAAGGTGGGACCTGCCTATCCAGCAGTGGGGACTGGACCACAGTGACCAGTAGGTTCCAGGAAGCGAGGGGCCCAGGCAGTGAGCAGCGGTGAGTGCCTGGTGCTCTGCGCCCCCCACCTGGCTCTACCCCAGCTGCTCAGGGGCTGGGCTGCTCTCCTGCATCCCTGGGTGAGACCCAGCAACCAATGTTGCCCAACTAAACGCTATCCATCCGACACACGGATAACCTGCAAATCAGTTGTCACCTAACCATAGGGGCTATAATCATCCAACAAACAAAGCCAGGAGCAAAGCAACTTATCTTTGTAAAACTTGAAGTCAACACTTGTCTATCCGACCCCCTTTCCTGGCCTTTGTTAATTTAATTCTGGATGAGGAAACATTATTAATTTTTTAAAAAGCAACAGCATTTGTAAAAGTAATACAAGCCCTTTACTTTTGTAACCCTATTTAAAGTATTCATCCATCTCTGTCACTTGAAGACACAGCGAGAAGGTGGCCGTCTACCAGCCAGAAAGAGGGCCCTCAGCAGAACCCGACCATGCTGGCACCCTGATCTTGGACCACAGGCCCCCAGAGCCTTGAGAAATACATTTCTGTTGTTTAAACCACCCAGTCTCTAGTATTGGGTTGGCCAGAAAGTTCGTTCTGGTTTTTCCGTAAAACCCAAACGAACTTTTTGGCCAACCCAATAGTTTGTTATAGTGGCCCAAGCTGATACCAACTATTGATGCTTTTCTTCCCTCTGGCCCAGACAACGAGCTTCATGAAAGCAGTTTCTTGTGAGTGGTGCTGCTCAGTAACCATAGCACTTTGGCCTGCACAGGTAGGAGGCACAACCAAGTAATTTGTGAAATAACAAATGGACTTGTGTTCTGGCTCGGCCGTAGAGCTGAGGCTCTCAGCCTTGGCTACACATTAGAGTCACCCAGGGATCCTGCAAACTCTTGATGTCCTGGGTACACCTGGACAAATGAGGTCAGTTTCCAGGGATGAGGGCCAGACATGCTAGCATTCAAAACCTCCCAGGTGTCTCTGATGCGCAGCCAGGATGAGACCCAGACCCCTAAAGCTAAATGGGTGAAGTACCGAGGTGATGGGTCCCCACCTAAAAGTAAAGACACCAAGTCCTCCCTCCTGTTGCAGAGCTGAGTGGCCTGCTGTATGGGTATCAACAGGAGGAAGGTTGAGGGGCAGGGAAGGCGGTACATCGTCTCAACAAACCAAAACAAAATAAACAGCATCAAACTCATAAGAGCACATTTTATTTGAGGCAAAGAAAAGTCTAGCTGAAAGGATTACAGTTCCAAGCAATCAAAATGCAATTGTTAGAGGCACTATTTTGATCTTGTAAATTCAATTTAGAAAAGGGTATTGGGTTGTGCTTTCCCCAGATGGACAAGAAGAAGGGCAAAGAAAACTGAAGAGACTTCTAATCTACTGATTCTGCTCTTCGGACCCAACACCAAGCTGGCTGAGCCCTCGTTGGTTCATCTGTAAGTCGCTGACCCACCGCTGAGGGACACAGGCCAAACTATACTACACACAATAAAAGTGAGGCGGGGAAAAGCAGGTCACCTGGGGAAGGGCAGGCACCCACAGCTTCAAAACTCCTCATGAAAGGGATAATCCTTGTGGGCGGCACAGCTATCAGGAAAAAACAGAAACACATTAGCTTTTTGACGAAGAGACTTTGACCATAACAAACTTCAAAAAGTCAGAAATGGTGTCTCATTTAGGTAGAAAGAGAGGCCTCAGAGGGCACAAGCCTCTTCTGAGACTGCAGATCCTGGGTCTGCCCTTGGGGTCATGGCCCACCTTCCAGTCCTCTGCCAGGGGGCTCTCATCCATCAGCACCTGTGTGATGGACACCACCCTCCCTGTGTGCCCAGCACTGTGCCTAAGGTGTGCAGGGCGGCAAGACACGATTCCTGCCGCCTGGTAACTCAGTCTAGTTGCAGGACCAGAGAGCACCTATTGCCTTAAACAGTAAGAGGGTGATAATAACATAAGAGATGTTAACAAGTCTGCACGCATGACACAGCAAGTGCTCCGAACACGTGGAACAAGAAGCCACTGTCACCTCCAAAACCTCCTGGTACCAGTGGGAGCTGAAGTGAGGCCAGGAGAGTAGTTGAGGATTTGCTACAGGAAACACAGGGAGAGGGGACAGGCTGGATGTCGAGCTGGGGGTGGACTGATGCAGGCATACGTGTTGGCCAAGGTTCACAGTCCCATCTGCAGGGCCAATGGCCTGTGTTGGGAATGTAATGGCAACAGCGTTGGGAAGTCTGGCTGGGCAGAGTGTGAAAGGCCCAGGGTGAACCCTGCTTGGGGCATACAACTCCCACTCAAATATTTAGGCAATTCAAAAGTTCCCCATGGATTTTTTTTTTTTTTTGGCATCCTATCAAACCTGAGAAATGTAACACTGCCATTAGCCACAGGGGCTCAGTATAGCAATAGATGCCAAACTGTGGCAGTGTGGATGTACGTATGTATGTGTACATATGGTTAGAAAAAGCTTCCTAGGTGACCTGGGGATGTTGCAGCCAGACGCTCCCTCCCCGCTCCAATCCTAACCCATTAAACATCAGTGGCCACAGGATAATCTAAAGCTGTTTCTAGAATAGCACTAGAGAGTAGAAGGAGTCTATACATAAAGGGGCCGAAAAGAAAACCCCTGTGGTTTGTCTGCCCTTCAATATGCTGCGTCAGCAGCAGGAAGGAAAAAGGAAACTGAATGAACGATCAGTGATTCTCAAAGCAGAACAGATGTAACTTGGCGACTGATTCACTTCTCTCTTCTCTCTCCCTTGCCCGCCAGATCAAAAATGATTTTAATGTCTAAAGGGTAAGCACCATTAACACAAACAGGGACATCAGAAAGGGCCCGTGGTAAACTCTGCTTCTGGCCTATTCCGAATCTGAGGCCATGGCGTGGCAGCAACACACTCACAGGCATGTGCTTGAACGAAGCTCAGGAGAGAGTTATCGGCCAAGATGCAAACCTGGCGAACACCTGCCAGGGCGGTGGGAAGCCACCAGCGGTGCAAACCCAGAACTGGAGAGAGAGCAGAGGCTGGAAGGAGAGAGCTAGCACCCGAGCCGGCCTTAGGGAATGCTCAAATTTTGCTTAGAAGAGTAACTACTCGAGAAGAAGAGAAGAAACAGAGAAGTCGGACGATAAAAATCACGAGAGAGGAGGTTCTTAGTCTCCACTGTGAAGTGGGGAGATTCTTCTTGAAAGTAGAAAATGAGTTTTAAACTTTACGGAGTTAATGCAGTGGTGCAAAAACGAAAAGAGAAAAAACCACCTTGCTTGTCATCTCCCTCAGATTCCACACTACAAGTCAGAGGGAATACAAGGAACCAGCACATATATAGCTGGAGGGGCCGAGTGATTCTCAGTCACATGGTTTAATCGCTGTCGGAGCTGGGATGATCACGAGCCCCAAGCACCATGGTCTTCCAACTAGAACCCTTTCATTAGTCATTAGAGATAAGGAGTCACATGCAAATTTTTCCAAGAAGGCGGGGCACGAGCCACCTGGGATCATCTGGTTTCAGATGTGCCACTAAAATTTGAAAACTAAAAGTCAATATATGTGGTTACTGCAGGTTAGGCCAACAGTGCATGGGAGCGGGAGAAGACATCTAGGGCAGAGCTCCCTGCATTTCCCGGGGGGCTGAGTGCGGCTCAGCTGACACAGTGTAAATGTTTCCTGCTGTACACGGAGGAGAAGGCAAGTTAGCAGGCAAGGTAACATGCACAAGTCAGAGCCGCTGCAATAGCAGGACTTGGACAGGGAGGCCTCCAGGCGTTATTCTTTCATCTGCAGCACCTGATACCCTCCTGGGGCTCTCCCGGGACTCACCTCACCAAGGCACAGACCCTCCAGTTCCTGTTGTAGCTGAGTAAGGTGGTCATGTCCGCACTGCTGAGTTCAAAGTCAAAGACCTAAAAAGAAAAAACAAAAACAAAAAACCAACCTTCCAATAAGCTCTGTAAACAGCTATCAAACACAGAATAGGGAAGCATACAAGCAGCTCCAGGAAGGATCACTGATGAGATGTTGCCTGGAGTGCGGAGGGGCAGGAAGGTAGACTAAACTCAGAGAAAGTTTCTTACATGACTATTCAGAGAGCGCACATGTTTTGTCTGGGTACTATGTGAACAATGAAAACAGACCTTCCCTTCCAGAACCTCCGAACAAAATGATACTTTTTCTTCCATTCATTTCAAAACCTCTGCCGACCGCTTCCACTGTGATAAGCACCGGGGGAATACAGTGATGGGTAAGAAGTGTCTTTGCCTCAATTTACAATGAAGCAAAGGACGAGGTAATTCAACAGCTATGCTACAGGGAATAATTAGCTGCGCACTGCAGGAAAGAGGCTCCACAAAGCACGCAGGGAATCCAGAGGAATCAGGAAGGAATTCCAGCTGGGAAGCTGAAGGATGTGGTCAAAGGAGATGCCATTTGAGATGGGCCTAAGAAGCCAGATAAGGTCTTGACAGAGAAGACGAGAAAGGCGTATCAGGTGGAGAACTTTGCCTACCCCAGGACCAGAGGAGGGCCCTCAGCTTGGATGATCGCGGAATGTGCAGAAAGAAAGCCTGCTGCATACTCTGTGATCACAACCGTGCAAAAATGTGCAGACTACACAGTAAGATGCAAAATAATTATGTTAGTACTAGAGATTAGTCATTTTATAATGTTTCTTTTCTAACCCCTTGAAAACATAAAATATGAAACAAAAAATGCATCTCTAGCAGGATATGTGTTTCTCGTGGTCACCGTTTTACCACTTTATTTATCTCCTCCACCCTCCCCAGGCCCCAGGGACCAGCAGCACGTGTTACAGCCACAGCCTGGCCAGTGGAACAGGCAAGAATCAGCTGCTTGCTATGGAAACAAGAGCTGCTGGGAACCAGGGCTCAGGTGAAGACAGAGCGGGTCCGGGCAGAGCTGCTCTGCTCAGTGACAGCAGAGGCTCACGGGCGCAGGGACCCTCCTGGAGAGTTCTTCTCCCAGCCCAGCCCCCAACACTGGTATGAGAGGCAGGCAGGCAGGAGGTGCCAGGAGGTCTGCTCTGCTCTGGCAGGTGCTCGGAGAGAACACCTCACTGGTGCCCTGTAAGGTCTGTGCAGGCCTCGGACTTACCAGCACAGCAGTGTTTGCTGAGTGCTTATGAAGGTACCAAGCATTGCGTGAAGCCCTTCGGTGCATCTTTTTTAATCTTCATGACAACTCTTGAAATAGGTACTATGTTACAGATGGGGAAACTGAGGCACAGTAACTAACGGAGCCCTGAGGCAAACCCAGGGAGCATCACTCAAGAGCAACATTTCTCGGCAAATGATGAGTTCCCCGAGGAGCCTCAGCACAGGTGTGTGCATGCAGAGCGGGGCCCGAGGCCAGGGCCTGCCGGGCGTAGCACCGCCTCCCAGAGGAACCACTGTCCCTAGTCCACAGTGGGCTCCCTGCCACTCCAAGAGGAGACGGGGGGAGGGGGGGGCCCACACACGACAATCCAGAGGCCCTGTGAAGAGCTGGCCCCTCCTCCACTGAAGAGACCCTGGGCCGACCAGCCAGGACCTTTTACCTGGAAGTTCTCAGCAATGCGTTCAGGCGTCACAGACTTGGGGATCACGATCAAGTTCCTCTGCATGGGGAACCGGATCAGAACCTGTGAACAGAGGTGCCGAGTGCGTCCGTATACCAGGGGCTCTACACTTTCATCTCACCTAATCTTACACACCCATCACCTGGAGAAAGAAACCCCAGAACTTCACAGCGAGGAAACCAAGGCTCAGAGGTGATGGGGTCATGCCCAGCAAGGGGGAGGGGAGACACTCAGGATCTGACCCCCGAGCCCCACTCTCAGCCTCCTTGCCACGTGCTTCCGCATCTCCCGGGTACATTACTCCCTGTCTGGGAACTCGCTCTACCATTGGGGAGCGCTCAGCTGATCACGAGTGGCCTTCTATGAGTACAGAGACGGGTGTTCCCAAACAGTGCTGAGTGCTGACCCTCGTGCCAGCCCTCGGAGGTAGAAGGGCAGGTCCGATTATCCCCAGACCACAGGCAGTCTTCTAAGTCCCTTTCCACCACACACTCCAGGACCCGAGCCACACATCCAGGGAGCGCTTGACAGGGCTCGGTCACTCTCCCCCCCCGGCTAATGGGAACCACCACCACGAATGCAGGAAGTTCTGGGAACAGTCATGAGCGCCTGGAAATGGCTGTACCTGGGCTGTGGTTTTATTGTGTTTGTCTGCAATCGCTTTGATCCTGGGATCCTCCAGTAGGGAAGGGTCCTCGGGCTTGGCCCTGGAGACAGAAACCCGGTCTGCGTGAGCAACCATCATCGCCACCACTCCAGGCAGCCGGCAACCCTAACCCTAACCCTCATCGACCTTGGAGGGCAGCCTGCCTGTCTTCTGATTCAGAGCTCAGTTACAAACTCCCAACCCGTTGGAAAAAGAGTAGGCATCTTGCTCCTGGAAACACCAACCAGGAAACCCAACAGGAGGCTCCTGGGGAGGTCTGCCCATCAGCCCCAGAAGCATTTTCCTTGATGCTGGATTTTTCTCTGTAGCCATTTCTAATCGTCACTAGCTGACAAGAGAACACAATCCCGTGGAAACTCACCAGGGCCTGTCGGGAGAGCCAAGGGGACTGTAGGCAGTCACTACAATGCCTTTGGACTGGCAGTACTGGATTAACTTCTCCTGAGTGAGGTACGGGTGGCACTCGACCTGCAGATGCAAACAGGAGGGCTGATGGTGCCACGGTGGGCACGGGCCATGGGACACACAGGAAGTCTCCCCATGCTAAGCCCTTCCCTCCCCAGAGATAAAGTTATATGTAACCAATGTCCCAACTCCTAGATAAGCTGTTAACAACTGTCTCTGTTTCCCAGCAACTGTCCTTGACATTAACGAGAATAATCTTGTTACTGTCGCCATGGGCCCTGAGGGTTTTTCTGGCTTTGGCCATTTATCAACTGTGACAGGTCTGAGGATCTCAATGTCTGCTCACAGCTCATCTCAAGACCCTGAGTCTTCACAAGGCAGGCTCAAACCCGTTCTCTCCTGCAAGTTTCACTCCCAGATGTGTCACTATCTTTCTGAGCCATAAATCAGGACTCTGCCAGCACCCAGGGACCTGCCTCCCGGCTGTGCCCCAGGTGACACGGACAGAAAGTAACTGGTAGGATCACACAGTAACAAACAGGCAGAGTGGCTTCCTTGCCGGATGTTACCTGGTTAACCGCCGGCTTATATTTTAAGCCAGGTTTGTTTAAGATCTTCTCCACCTGGAGATGGTTGAAGTTGGAGACTCCAATAGCTTTCACCAGCCCTTCGTCCACCAGCTCTTCCATGGCCTAGAGACCAAAGAGGGTCTGCTTGCTGCTGACATGTGCCCAAAAGGACAAGGGTCAGAAGCACCTCTCGCACCAGACAACTTACCAGGTCCTGACCTATTCGGTGATAGCAAATTAGATCTTTGGGAAGACAAGAGGCACCAAGACAAAAGCCAGGTTGGCTTTAATGAGACAGGAAGAGCAAAAAACAGAGAGTAACAATTACAGCGAAAGAAATGGCAGAGCCGGGTATTCACACCTGGCCCCTCGCAAGGAGACTGGGGAGCTGGCAAGGAAGGGGAGGCCAAGCCAGGGGCTGCCTTACCGTCCAGGTGTCCACAAAATCGTTGTCACTGGGAACCACGTTGCCATCCCCATCCAATGGGAAAAAGTCCTTCCCAGGCTGTGGTAACAATCAAAGACAATCAGTAACAGACCTGCATAGATCTGCTGGGGGAGCTGCATCTTTGAAAGCAAAGTTCTAATACAATTATTCTAAGCTACAATAGCTGGCTACGGTTTTAGAGGATAATCAAGAGCAAATCCGTGTCAGTGTGAAGAAGAAACGGCAGACAACTCCTGGGCTGGTGCTGACCATCAGGTGGAGATGGACAATTCTCGGTCAGTGAGATGAACCCTGCTGTGGATGGCAGTATGTGCGTGGGCAGGGAGGACTCAGGACCAGGATTCACAGGGCCCATGTCCTGGCTGGATCCAAACCTACAAAACCACCACCTCACCGAGCCTTGCCAGCTTACTGTGAAAAAGGTTGAAAGTAAGGCCTCGATATACCACAGTGCAATAAAATAAGAGTTACAGGGTAAAAACCTGCATGCCTTCAAGCTGGTTGACAAAGCAGAAAACTGAGCCCTGTGGCTAGAAAGGAGGCAAAGGACATAATAACTCTAGAGCTTTTTGTGAAGAGGCAGGCTGCCAAGGTTTACCCAGCTTCCGCAGGATGGGGTGTGTGTGGAATGTAGAAACACGCACAAACATGCACAGGGTATGAATGGGTATGTGTGTAGGTGCCTGAGGCGGGGACGGGGGGGGGGGGGGGGGGCGGTCACTGATGACATCTTATGGCCATGGGCAGGAGTGTCACCTGAGCCATGTTCACTGTCACAAAGTTTCAAATTATACAATCACCAAATGACAAAGAGCAGCATTCTTCAAACTCTGAAATGTGCATGTGAGTCACCTGAGGTTCAGATTCAAAGGGCCTGGGTGGGGCATGAGACTGAGTTCTAACAAGCTCCCAGGTGATGCCATTGCTGCCGGTCCAGGGACCATACCTTGAGCAGAGCAGCAAGGACACACACAGACTGTGTACCTGCTCACGACCTGCTAACAGGAGAGGGTGATGCCACAGGCTACACCTGAGCCCCGGGTACCTACCTTGAAGCCAGTGGGCCAGTGAATAAGGTAGAGGTCCAGGTAGTCCAGCTTCAGGTCACTGAGCGTCTTCTGGCAGGCGCCTTTCACCAGGTCCTTCTCATGGAACGTGCACCACAGCTGAAGCCAGCGAGAGAACAAGTCTTACCCTGCGTGCCAGAAGCGCTCTCCCGGCCGGGAGCCAGACAGCTCGGGGACAGAGAACTTGCTTTCCTCTCCCCACAACCCACCCACTTCACTGTGACGCTGTAAACAGTGGGGAGGGAGATTCCATTTCACACGTGGATCCTAACTCTTCCAAAGGAAGGGAGGGTGATCAGATCAAGGAAACCTTTCACAAGGACCAAACTGAAGGCACCAAGTAGAATGGACAGGTCAGCAAGCCAGCCCCAGGCTCTAAACATGAGCTCTCTGGCCCACTCTCCCACAGGCTGGTCTTCGTGGAGCCAGCCTCACCCTCCCACCCGGTGTCCTTTGGGCACCACCAGCCTCTGGGTGAAAGACAGTGGCCAGCGGCAGAGATCAGTCTGCGGATGGGAACCAAGTACCGTCCTCAAAGATAACTCCCTGGAAAGGGGGCGCCAACCCACTGCTTTGGCCACATCAGCAAGGGGCTCCAACCAATGGGTCCGGGCGGAATGACCATCCAACAGACAGGCGGCCACAGACGGGCGAGCCCTAGAGCCCTCATGGCCTTGAGTCAACACACTTCCCCTGGAAGAACTGCCTGCCGGGTGATAACCGCAGCTGTATTAGGAGGCCCCAGAGTGTGGTCGTGGCCCCTAAGCTAACGCTGCCCCTGGATGAATGTGGACGAGAACCCTCCCTCAGGTTCCCCTGCAGAGCGGGGTACCTTGCTGACGATGAAGAGGTCCTCACGCTTCACCACCTGCTCCTGGAGCTTCTCCTGGATGGCCAACCCCACCTCGTTCTCGTTCTGGTACACGTGGGCACAGTCAATGTGACGGTATCCAAGGTCAATCGCTACCTTCACAGCCTCCGTCACTTTGCCTGGAGGGGACTGAAAGAAACAGGAAATGGAAGGCATGGGGATAAAACCAAAAATGAAACAAAACACACAGTGTGCACACAACCCAGAAGCAAGGGCAGCAGGAACCCACGGCTCCTCAGGGACTCCTACTTCTTTTAAGGCTAGCAAAGGCAGGCCACGGCAAGTGTCTGAACATCCCGAGGTGAGATGCAACGTTGCTTCATTTTAGGAAAATCTGACAACCACGTACTAGCGGTACAGATCACCTGAATTAGATGGGCCAAAGCCTCTCACTTCCTTGTTTCTTCAGAACCCATTGACGGTATAAAAAATCCCCCACTCTCTGGATCTATTAGGTTCCCAAGACAATAAGGAATACCATTTCCTTCAAACAGCTCAAAATATTTCAGAAGCGCTGTAAATATTCACTCCAATTCCCGTTTGGTTCCCGAGTTCCGTGAGTGAATGCCTACGATTTATTTTCTCCTTCCACTCGTGGATTCTGGTATTGGCCATCACTTGTTTTTAAGCAGTTTTGAGTGTATCAAAGTCAGGAACATTACTGGTGCAGATTCAAAGGCCTGTGCTCCAATCTCACTGTGTAAGAATCTGCTTTAAGAGGTGGAGGTGGGAGGTGGGCCCTCAGAGGTATTAGCGGACAGAAATGAGTTGACAGGAGGGGGAAATGGGAGCTGTGGAAGACCATATGGTTTGTGGTCAGAGCGGCAAAAAGACTGAACGCGCCGCGCCTGCCCTGACCATCTGCGCGTCTGAGTGAGCGGGACAGGCGTGGGGAGCGCCCCCAGCACCCAGTCTGGCCGTACAGACACTCATCTCCGCGATGCTCCTCTCAGACCAGAAAGGTGGAAAGCAAACGCGTGTGCATCAGACTGTTGCATGCATACAGCGCATTCCTCTGGAGAGCTGGGGTAGAAAAGAATGATCAGGAAAACTCCCCAGGGCCATGAGCAGCTGCAGACATCTGCTGTTTTGACATGGGCTGTTGTGAACAGGCCAGGGCAGAGGAGCGGGGGACCCTCGCCCAGCTCTCTGGCCACCACGGAGGGAGTAGGGGGCGTGGACAGGTGATGCTGACCTCAGGTATGAGATCAGAAAACATCTTCAGACAATCTGGCAACCTCCTAGTTCCCTGGAGGACCCAAGAAGCTACACCTGCAGCCTTCCCCCCACCCTTCTCGGTTAAAGGAACAGAGCACGGAAACCTTGGCATAACCAGAACGGAGTAAGTACCACGGCCTCCTTGGGGCGTCCTGGGCACAGCTGCTGCTGAGAGCAGAGCACACCCCTCCCCAGGAAAGAGAACAGGTAAGGAGACCCAGCCGGGGAACTGGCTGCCGGCGCGCGTCAACTCTCTTCAGGCTTGATGGCGCCCTGACTGGATTTCTCTGCGGGCCTGTACTGTACCAGTCCAGCACCTCACTGCCCCCAACCCTGGGCAGAGGGGCAGGAACCTTTCCCGGGCCCAGCCCAGACACACGCTGCATCTGCCACAGCGACTGGCGCAGGGCCAGAGACATGACCCCAGCCAGGCCCGTGAGACTCAATCTTTGGACTTCAGCTGATGCTACCAAGACAAGATTTCCTTCTGCTGGGGTCCCGGTGCTGGAAGCATGTGAGCCAGGAGCTGCTAGAGGAAAGTGGGGTTGAGGGACAGATGAGGGTTGGTGAGAGACGGCTCCTGGGCACATCTTTTATAGCCTTGAATCTGGTACACCTGACATCATTTTGTAAGTCAATGAATCCCCACCCGGACACATTTTTTTTTTTCCTGCTGAAGATTAAATTGGTTGTTCAGTTCCTTGGAACCAGAAGAGTACAGAGTAGGATAATCAAGGCTGCTGAACAATTGACAAAAAAAGTTAAAAACACGTTCTTGTGATGTTTTTATAGAGAAGCCAAGGACAGAAATGACCTTCAAGAGAAGAAGCTACAGCTCCCTGACCCTTCCCTGGACAGAGGGCTGATTAGCGAGAGAAGCACGTGCTGGGAAGCTAAGCCCAAACTGCTTTCAAAGGGGAAAGAAAGCAGAAGCGAGGACTGTCACGCATTTTACAAATTAAATTTGTAAAAGCTGTGGCAATTCATAAAAAGACTCTTGAGAACGGGTGCTACATGCCAACCTCCCCTTTTCAGAGACACCTTTGCAGCAGTGGGGACTAAGGCTGCCTGCGGCCACCGGCTCTGTATACAGCCGGGAGCCAATGGCTCTCACCTGGGCTGGCCGGGCCAGGCCCGCCTCTGGGACAGGCATGCCGGTTGCTAGAAGGCTTGTACCAGGGCAGATATGTAACAAAATGGAACCTGCCCCATGCGGTGTTTAGCCCACAATGGCTCAAACTTAAAATAACAACAGCTGCCATTTGTTATGGGTCCATTTTCACTAGTTTTAAACGTATTATTGAATTGAACCTTCACCACGACCCTGGTAGATGCTGTTATCTCTGTGGAAAAGGGAACTAAGGTGCAGAGAGGTTACGAAACTGGCCATGATGGTGCAGTAAGATGTCAGGATTCAAACCCTGGCACGAGGTGGCACGAGGACCTGAGAGCCAGCCTCTGCTGAGAGGTCTGTGTACTCTGGGGTGGACCCCAAGAGGCTGTGAGACACTGGTCAGGGAGAGGACAAGTCTCCTGGGCTTGGAAAATCATCCTCTGAGATGAAAATATACCAGAATCCACAAACTATGTTCAATACTATCTCAATCAAGAGCCCTTCCCACAGAGACTAAACTAACTTCCCTCATCACTTTAAGATACGGTAAAAAATGACTCAATAAACTTGGGAATGCTAACATACAATTACACCATCTCCCTATCCCATGTCCACAATGAAAACTGCCCATGGAAGGCAGGGGTCCAGACTGAGACTTTGAAAGGAAAACAAATCGTAAAGATCTGTTTCCATACATCTAATAGGAAATCTGCAGAAAACCAGTAGAGGAAACACCCAAGTTATAAATAACCAAATTATACAAATCCTTTCAATTTATTTTAAAATAATAATAATACAAATCCTACAGACAAAATCGTGTTTGAAATTCATTTCTGCCACTAATCTGCCCTGTGACTTGGCCACATGCACCTATTCCCATTCCCCTCAGACCTTACAGCTCCAAAGCTCTAGCTTGGGTAGCAACTTAATGATGTTCTGGGCTGATGGCACCAAGTGACAGTGGTGACAAGTCTCTGCCCCTGAGGCCACCATCAGCTTCACAAACTGGGCCTATTTTCTTTTTATATAACACTCCCAGGAAAACTACTGTCAGTCTCTCTCTCTCTCTCTCTCTCACCCTTTAAACACCTAATCATCTTCGACTTTGCTTGCGGCCCATGCACGTTACTTTAAGATAATATCCCTCCCTCTATTCCCTCTGCAAGTCAAAAACAAAAAACAACAACAAAAACACCACAGATCCAAAGAAGAAAGGTTATAAAACAATGTCATTGGTAAAAACAAAGTATCTCAGAGATTGAATCCTCTGCAGTTTTAACATGGGGATTTCTGGGAGGAAAGGACTGTGTCCTTTCAGACATTTTTTTTTTTTTGAAATTTTCTCGTTAGCAGGTATCGCTTTTGTAATGAAGGAGGTGGATAGGGAACAAAGGAAACTTCACTTTGGGGAAGAAAAACCATCCTGGGTAAGAAGTATGAGAACAGTGTGCCAATGGTAACCCTGGAGCAAGAAACAGATAACCGTAACTTTTTATTTTTTTATTTGTTTTTTTTAATTTTTGGCTGCGTTGGGTCTTTGTTGCGGTGCACAGGCTTCTCATTGTGGTGGCTTCTCTTGTTGCAGAGCACAGGCTCTAGGCACGTGGGCTCAGTAGTTGTGGCTCGCAGGCTCTAGAGAGCAGGCTCAGTAGTTGTGGCACACAGGCTTAGTTGCTCCGCGGCATGTAGGATCTTCCCGGACCAGGGCTCGAATCCGTGTCTCCTGCATTGGCAGGCGGATTCTTAAGCACTGAGCCACCAGGGAAGTCCCCAACCATAACTTTTGCTGTGAACTTAGATTAATGAAGAAATAGGGCATCAACCTCTAAGGCCTTGTAAACTAACATGTTCCAGAAAAGCTGTCACTGAAAAACACTGTTTAACCTCTTCTGATTAAACCAGCTTTTCTTCAGAGAAACCCAACCTGCATTTAAGAGAAACTAAGCTTATTTCTTATTACTGGTTTTGTTTAAATACTATGTCACAATATAATTTTCTGTTTTTCATTGTAAATATAAAGCATTTTAACTAGATGCATGTTAAACAGACACCTGTGACCTAATTTCTCAAAATGTATTCCAGGTTCCAATTAATTTACTTAGAATCTTCTGGAAGAGGAGTTGGCAAACTTTTTCTGAAAGCGGCCAGACAAAAAATATTTTAGGCCTTGTGGGCCAAATGGTCTGTCATAACCGCTCAACTCTGCTGCTGCAGCAGCACAAAAGCAGTCATAAAAGACATGTAAAGGAATGAGATGTGTTCTAATAAAACTTTATTTACAAAAACAGGCTGTGGCCTGCGGTTTACCAACCCCTGAGCTGCTGGAAGAGCATACAAAGAAATGGGGATTAGGCAACAGTCCCAGCCTTGATTTGTCCTAACTCCTATTCACAAATAACATTCTGGCTTCCAATTCAGCCCCTCCATAATAAAAAGGTATTCTGATATTGAACGCAGATATTCTGGGGACTAAAAGGGTTTCAGCCCCTGCTCTAATTTAATCAGTTGACAATACAGTCCCAATCAACTTGGGGTAAACCTGAGCGAGCTGGGCCTGCTCGCCTCTCGCCTGCCCTGTGCTTACACACAACACTCCCACTCCGCACAGCTGGGAGACCTGGGTCTGGCAGCTTTGTATCAACAAGGCTTAAAATCTGCCACACTCGTAAGGCTCCAACAACATAAGCATCTGGCAGAACCCTGAGAATGGCAACAATGTGCAATTTTTCACGTCAACAGAGATGCTTTTCATTGTTTGGTGCAGAGAAGCCAACCTCACTTGGCTTATCGTGTTCAACTATGTCCAAATTTATTTTACAGTTTAATAATGTAAACCACAATTTCCAATGATAAAGAGCATTCTGCTGAAGAATCTCTTTCATTGCCTTATCACAGGAAAACAGTCAATTCTGGCTATGGTTTTTACACCAAAGCTCATAACTCGGCTTGGCAACAAACACAGACCAACTTATGAAACCAAGATTAACTTCCTCCCGCTCAACATGAATCAATCTGTCCTGAATTCCAAGACATCACTGTCTCCACTTGGTTGAGATGGGGATGGACCAGGAATGGCCCTGGGCAGGCAGGTCTTATTTAAGTATCTTTGCCTTTGAAGAGCTCCAGGTGTAGGCCTGCAGGGAGATGAGGCTGGTGAACAGAAAAACAAGCTACTGTTTTAGCTCCAGTGCCAGCACCTCTGCCCTCTCCCCTCTTCCCCTGGCCGGGATCTCAGGCCGTCATGAGCTTGCCTTGAGTTCTTTCTCAGCATTTTCTCCTATTCTTAAAGGAAGTGATATCACCCTCAAAGAGGCAAAAACTGGTTTATCGGCAGCAAAAAAAAATCTTAGCTTATAAAACGGTTTGTGGCCCACCAAAGAGCCAATGGACACAGACAGGTGTACAGTCTATCTGTGATGTTGAACTTTACGGTGGAGGGGGGCTAGAAATTAGGGAAAAATGTCTCAAAGGCTCCTGGGTGCGGGCAGATACAGAGATAATGGAAAAGAGATGGAGAAACTCTATCTCCATTCCTAGGTTTTGAGTATGTGGGTGAGTTACAACGGCCATTTACCATCAACTTTTCAGCTAGGGCCAAACATTTATCAGCAACACGACACTGGTCAGCATCAGAAGTAATCTCTGTTTTAGTTGCTTCCTGGCAATACAATGCTCATGGCTTATTTACCGTCCATTGGGGACGTCAAGCTTGCCAAGGGAAACTGCCTCTAAGCCACATGGGCTCTGAGGCAGAGATGCTCTCCCATGGGCCTGAAACCTTCACCTCCAAAGAGAGAACGGAGAGTGTGAGGACCTTCAAAGGAACAGTGATTGGAGACTCCCAGAGCCCCGCCAGGAGTCTGAAGGATACAACACAGCCACCGTCACATGGAAGATCCACAGGAACGAGGTGCTGCACCCACTCCCAGAGCCTCCCCCAGTTCTCACAAAGATAAGCAAACGGTATTTAGGTAACCCCATCTTTGTCCAGCATCTGTGAAGGAATATATATACACACACACAGGGGAAAGGTATTAAAACACTATTCATATACCTTTTTTACTTGAAAAAAAAAAAAGGAAATCTACTCCAAGCCCATACCTATACCATGTCACTGTCACCTCCCCTACCACGCCTCTACACAATTCTGTACAACATCTCCTCGCCGCCCCCAAAATCTAGTTATCTTACTTCTTCGTATTAATTCCACACATATCTTTAGGGCACCTACAATTTACCAGGCACCTTGAGCAGTGCTGTAAATAGCTGTGACCAAGGTAGACGCTACCCTTGCCCTCAATGAACTTAGTCTGCTGGAATGAATGATCTAAATGTACAGATTTACAGAGCTATCTTAACTAAATATACAGCTTTGAGGTTGGTGGGGGGAGTGCTCAAGCAAATGATTTAAAACCCGCTTTTATCAACTTTTACTCCTTATTTACCCCAGCCTCGTGATTTTGAAATGACGAACCTAAGGTCAGGACCATAATTTCTGAAACCGCGAGCTTAGAATAAAAATATTGGAATGCATCCCACCCAGTAAGGTTTAAGTATTGTTTTGTGGAACTTTTGTTCCAGTTACATGTGATGGTCGTTCACCATCGTAAAAACTGTAACTTGCCATTGCCAACAAAGTGTCTGTTCACATCCATTCCAAGAGAACAACCTGTGACAGATGCAATTTAACTTGGTACAATGGTCATAATTCAATTACACCCTTAGAGCCACCATTGGGCTTTTGGAAGGAAACACAAGTCACATATACTCTGATCACTTTGGCCAAGAAACACTTTCTGTGTGAGACAACTCTACGACCCTGTATTCACCCTTATATTGACAAATTTTCAACGGCAGGTTTTCGGGTTGAGGTAAGCACCATCCGCTGCTCTACTTCAAACCATTCCACGGCGCCCTCAATCCATGCAGTGTTTTCTTTTCCTTGTCTGTGTGTAAATAACCAATGCCCAATCCTATATTCAAAGTTCCAAGGAAAACCCTGGTCACAGCTGTGCAATGTAGTATACAATACCCGAAGCTAACGTATAAGCGGCTTAAAATTATTGGGTTTCCCTCGGCGCCCATAATACCACCCCTCTGTGCTAATTTTCAGATACTCAGATTACCCTTTTTACTCCTAACCGTTTCTTGGGGACTCTGTGCACAGATTTCAGTGGTACCGAGGTCTCCGAAGAGTTTTACTACTGAGGGCAGCTCGCAGTTCTGCACGGGCGGGAACCTCCCGGCCCAGATTCTCCGCTCAGCACACTACACCCCGAGAGGCACGCCCGGCTCTGGGGGGCTCAGTGGCTCGCGTCTGGGGACATGTAAATAGACGGGTCCTGGGCAAACTCGTGCCGCCTAACTGAATCACCTGCAGTCTCCGAGCTTACCTTGGGACGCTTATTCCTGAGGGAGCAAAACCGGATACGATTAAGGACAAACGATTTCGAAGAAAGACAAAGGAGCGGGCGTAAGAGGTGCCGTTGAGCGAGGGACGCCGGAGCCCAAGGCTCTTTCCCCTCCATCTCTCAGGCCCCGCCCCCGACCTCCATCCTCGGGGCCACAGCGGCGGGGACACGGGAAGCCCCCTTCGTTCGGCGCCCCGTTAGTGACTTTCCAGCTGGGGTAGGATTCAAAGTGCGGCCCGCGGGTCCCAAGCACCAGGGGTTACAGGGTCGGCCGCCCATGAGGCGTTCTCAAGCCCCCCACGCAAGGCCCCTGGGCCGAAACCGCAGGCCAGCGCCCTGCCCGCCTCGGCGTCCAGGTTCCCGCGCTGCAGGCCCGATCCCGCCGGGGTCCCGGCCAGCCCAAGCGTGGCTCCTCCCAGGCGGGGCGTCCGCGGCGGGGTCGCTCAGGGTCACTGTAGGTCTCTTCCCGCCCCAGGCCGCGCCGAGCCTGAAGCGAGCCCCGGACTGCGCTCCTCAGGGTACCTACCTTCCAGGTGCCCAGCCCCAAGACGGGCATCTTTGCGCCGGTGTAGAGCACGAGGTGGTTGGCCATGACTGCTGAGCTCCGCTGACTCCGACCAGAGGACCATGCAGCACAGGCTGTAGCGCGGTCCTTTATATAGCCGGTGAGGCCCGCAGAAGCGGCGGGTACGAGAGGCGCCCGGCTACGCAAAGGCGGCTTCTGATTGGCCCGCCCGCCAATCAGGACGCAGCGCCTCTGTTAGCCCGGGGTGGGGTGGCTCTGCCGGGAAGCTCCTCCTGCTAGGTCCTAGCGGGACCGGATTCTTTTCTAGCCGGTGGTTCGCCCACGCCCCGCGCGGCGCAGCTGGCTCAGCCAACTGCTGTGGAGCGTGGAAACGCGAATGTTTTAGCAAAAGTAACAGACTTCTCGTAAATAAGTAGCCTGGGAAGGGTTTTTTTTTCATTTTTTAAAAGAGCGCATATGGGTACATTTGTCTATTGTTCAAGACCAGTATCGTGCTCTTTGGGAATGTGACCAAAGCCGGGTCTTTAATGTGTAGGAACACACAGACTGCTGCTGTAGTTTAGCAAACTTTGCTCTTAGAAAGGTGCACGCCAGAGAAGTGGCTTGCAATCTTGCTACAAAACATCACCTGGAGATTAGGGTTTGTCCAGCCTGTATGTAGCCTCCTAGGGCTAATTTCACCCCTAGATGTGAGCTTTGTCTGTACACACTGAGTGTGGTTCAGCAAGCCTTCCTCCAAAAGCCAGCATCTCTCGAGGTTAGAAGTCCCTGATGAGCTTAATCCAGAACACAGAGAGGACATTCAGTCTTTGGTAAGTATGACTCCATCAAAGCAGCACATTTCATACATGGTAACTTAGCAAAGCTCTCTAGATGAATAAGGCAGAAACCCACAAAAGATAAGTTAACTTTAATATTGTAGCTTCAAAATACTCCGAATTAGGAGGTGCTAGATAATAAATTAATCGGCCTTAATTGGCAGGTAGGAAAACACATTAGTTTCCAAGATAACCATAGGAAAGTTGCTGGAAGACCTTTGTAGACAATTTTGGATTCTTTCCAACAACACTTCTCCATGATGCTGCACCCTACCTCAAATTTGATCTTTCTGCTCCATCTCCCTTTAATATTTCCCTTAATTATGCAAGATTGGGAACTACCTCTGCCCAGTAAATGACTCAGGAACCAGACCTCTCTAAACTTCATTCTGGTGATTTTCCATTTAGTGACTTCTAAAACGTGCCCCCCTAGGAAAAATTTATACAAAACAGACTAGCCCAGAGATTTTTTCCTTTTGACTATTATAAAAACTGTTGTTAGTAGGCAAATTCTGATACTATTTGTCCCCCCAATAAGAGAATTTTAATTTGAGCCTACCGCTGGGAATTTGGTTTGTGGTGGAACAGCAGTAGCCTACCACGCTGCATTCATAAGATCTTTGTCGGCATAGAGGTTGCTGTCCAAAGTCACCCTGAGTGACCAGGTTGCTATACATAGAGGGGTTATCTGTTAGGGACGTATATTCATTATGAATGGCTTTGTTGTTCTTTCTTTGATGATTGAGTTTACAAGTTGACTGCATGAAAGCATAACTGGCTAAAAATGGAGTATTCTGACTGGGCTATCAAATGTAAAAAGTCAGACCTGTGGATCTTCTGTAGCAACAATAGTACTGTATTTGGAACATACTGTTTTGATAGGCCTTGTTGCCTCTGTAATCTTTGTAAAATGACATTGTACACATATCAAAGTTATTCTTTAAAAAACCATCAATGGAATTCTTCTGAGAACCATTCTAGTAATCCTATTAAGAGCAATATGAATCTTAATGTACTCGAAACCAATAATCCCATCATGAGAACCAGTAATCTCATCCTGAGGAAATAATTTGAAACGAAAACACACATACATGCATGTGTGCGTGCACACACACACACACACACACACACCATACTATAGGTATAGGGCTGGGACTGGGGTGAGGCAAGTGAGGTATTTAGGTGAAAAATTGCAGGCCTGAATGTGGACACCTCCTTAAACTTTCTACCCTTGGCACTTCACTTGCCTCACCCTAGTCTAGCCACACACACACACACACACACACACACACACACACACACACCTGTATGGATGAAAAACAGTTCTATACACATAATGTAAAACTGTAAATGTCCAATAATAGCAAGAGATGAAGTGTAGGCATTAAAAATGAAGACAATTTAGATATAGAGAAAAGTGTATATGAAATAACACTAAAGTGAAAGTAGAAAACAAAATCATAAATAGGACATGATTACAAACATGAAAAAAACAACGTGTAACATATGGATAAAGTTAGGAATAAGCCAAATGTAAGGGAGGATACTCTTTGTCAGATTATTTCATTAATAAACATTTTTTGCAATTAAAAGACAATTTCCTATTAACTACAGGATAAAACTTAAACTCTTTTTTTTTTTTTTTTTTTTTTCTGTACGCGGGCCTCTCACTGTTGTGGCCTCTCCCGTTGCGGAGCACAGGCTCCGGACACGCAGGCCCAGCGGCCATGGCTCACGGGCCCAGCCACTCCACGGCATGTGGGATCTTCCCGGACCGGGGCACGAACCCGTGTCCCCTGCATTGGGAGGTGGACTTGCAACCACTGCGCCACCAGGGAAGCCCTAAAACATAAACTCTTTAGCTTGGCATTCAAAGTCCTGTGAAATCTAGTATAATTCTGTAAATATATGAGAAACTACCAAATTGTACACTTTAATAGGGTGCATATGATGGCGTGTGAATTATATCTGCATAAAGCTGTTATCAACTAACATACAAAGTTACATGCTACCTGTCCACACAGGCTGCTGGAGGTGAAAGGAGGTAGTAGGCTCTATTTGCAGTCCCTCAAGGACCCAGGCTAGATGTTCCACCACATTGTTTCACTGCTGACCCAACCCAAGTCTTCAGGGTTTGCCTCAGGAGAGCCAAAGAGCACCAGGAAGTCACAAATGAGTAATGAATTGCTCAGGCCTGCAAGTGGCACACATCACTTCCATCTACAATCTACTGGCCAGACCTACTTGCGAGGTCCTGCCTATCTTCAGTGAGATGGGCAAGTGTCATCTTCCTGTGTGCCAGAAAGCAGAGGAGAAGAGAATACAGTAGAGTACAGTAAGCAACAAAGTCTCTTCCACAAGGACAAATTGAGCCCGTATTATGTTTCAGATACTGCTTTAGGCACTTTACATACATTACATGAAGGTGCTGTTGCTGATAGTAATAATATAATAGCTAATTTCTATTGAGTTTACTATGTGCCTGGCACTATTCTACAAGCATTGTGTGCATTAAATCATTTAATCTTCATAACCACTCTTTGCAGTGGGTACTATTATTCATCCATTTTACACATGAGGAAACTGAGGCACAGAGAAGGGAAATAAATTGCTAAGGTCTCATAGCAAGTAAGTGGCATGGTCAAGATTTAAACCCAAGAACTTTGACTATATGGCACCTGAACTCTTATCCACTACACCGGTGGCTTTCAAGTTATTTTACCATGACTCACAGTACGAAATACGTTATGTGCGTCAACTGAAAAAAAAATGCACAACCTAAAAGTTGAGAATTATGTTTTATTCAGCAGACTTGCTGAGGGAGACAGCCTCTCAGAGAGCTCTGAGGACTGCTCCAAAGAGGTGAGGGAGGAGCCAGGATATGTAGGAGTTTTTGCAATAGAGACCTGGTAGTCGGAACATCAAAAGATTATGGTTAATTAAAGAAAACCAGATATCTCAAGTTAAGGAATTTAGCAATTTTCTATGTATGGGAAGATGCAAGAGTCTGGGCTCATTGAAGTTATTCCTTTGATACGCACCTTAGCTATCTAGGGACAGTATCCTGTTTTTTTCCATCCTGAATCCCCTCAGGGTGCACCGTTGGGGGTGGCTCCCAGTGGCTGATGGCTTGATGGCCACAACATTCTTTTTTTACCGATATGGCAGGTGACATTCTTCGTTCACATATGTGACACAGTGCATATATATATATGTATCACAGACACCAAAGACCCACAAAACAATTTTCATCCTTATTATCTGTGGCATACTCTGATATTGCATATTCTGTTTTGTTTTATTTTTCTAGTATTGATTGCAGCCATGATTCACTCCTGATTCCATGACAAATGATTTCGTGGTCCACTACTGAGTCATGGTCTCCAGTTTGGAACTCTGCCCTCCATCCATACCGTGGCCTCACCACTACTCCTCATTTCAGGTAGCAGCAAAACTGTGATAACCACACACCAGGCACCTGACAACAGCAGCCCCAGGAGAAATCCACAGGGTGAGCATTCCTGTCATGCCAACAAAGGTGTCTTTCTCCCCACCTCTGCCCACTCCATCCTTCGGTACCCTTGGCTGAGCAATCATCAGTTTGGAATGAGAATGCCTGAGATTGGTCCTCTGGAAGTGGGAAGTAGGGAGAGACGAGAAAGAGCGTGGAGGTCACAGGAAAAGGACAGAGGCTTCAGCTTCTGTCATGGAGTGGGCTGGACATAAGAAGCTCAGGGAACTGGTCTGTCGGGGAGCTGTGTCAATATTTATTTTTGTTTGCAAGATGAGGTTTAGATGGCAAACATCGTTGGGAGAACTGTCAATATTAACCTTCCTCATAGACTCATAGATACAGCAGAATAGCAAAAAGAAAAGAGAGAGAGAAACAAACATTGTGTCACCTTTAGCACAACTGTTCAATAAATTCTTGTGAATAATAATATCCATGGGTGCCTTCCATGTATCAGGCACTTCAAATTCACTGTCTGATTTGACCCTTACAACCTCCTGGTCAAGACAACTGACTATTCCTTTCCCATTTGGGGCATTGAAGAAACTGAGGTTTGGTAATATTAATTGGCCCAATACCAACAAGTTAGTTAAGTGGCCTTCTTTTAAAATTTTGATATTTTGTTCATCATGGATTTTTTGGCATTAATTTCAATTTTTTAAATATTGCATTAAAATATAATCTATCTCGATTCCTGAGATTTTTGGTGCCCTCCTCCCCCTAAATTCCGCATAGAGGCAAAGGCCTCCCTCACCTCACATTGCCTAAGAGCATCAAAATAAAAAGGAACCAACCCCCGGGGGTGGAGCTGTTCGCAAAGAGCATTCATTATCCACACCACGAGCACTGGTGCCGGCCACACTCTTACAGCGCTTGCGCATGCGTGAGAGCACAGTGTGCGCATCTGTGGGCTTCAGCACAATTTCCTGCCCCTGCAGCAGTGACTCCACCCTTTTTCTTCCAGTCAAAAAAGCCTAAGAGAAAGCAGATGACTGAGGGAGGCATTGTATTAAATGCCTAAGGCATTAATGAATTCTTTATCCCGAGGTGGGGTGGCCCTGTGGCTGAGAACCTCTGCGGCCTGCGGCTCCTGCTTTCCGAGGGAGGGGACTTAGTACGCTAGTGGCAAGAGGAGAGACTTACCCATCCGTCACTGCGAGGGGAATGGGCCGCGTAGCGAGCGTTGCCAAATCTGGCTCCCTGTGCACCAATGCCCAATAGCAATACGGAGACAGAGAATTGGAAGATAGGAAATAGAGAGGCGCTTTATTTTCTTTGCCAGGCCAAGGGAAGACACAGTAGGCTAACGCCTCAAGAACTGTGCCTCCCTCCTTGGGGAATCGGAGAAGATTTTATACGTGGGGCTCGCAGTCCGCAGTCTGGGGGTATGCGATAAGGATCAAAGTAGTGAAGGTCTTGCGTTTCTTTTCTTCTGCAAATTCATGGCCAAAGCTGGCATCAGGTGGCTCAGCAACCGGGTCTGGTGTCCCTGAAGTTACCGGCCCGTGACCTTCTTTCTGAAATGAAGAGTGCTACAAGGGAGTGTAGGGGGAGAAGAAATGTCAGGTGCAAATGGTAATTTGTATGGAGTCAGAGAGTAGTCAGCTTTGTGAAGGACAAGTCTAGCTACAAGTGTTTGTTAGTAGTAACAGCTAAAGAATAACCAAGATTGCTTAACTCTTTCAGGCCTGTTTATGTTGTTTCCCCAGCCTGTTCATTGTTTCCTTATTTTCCTTGTTGATCAGAAAAGTCTCATTTCTATTTTTGCTGCAACAGTAGTGCAGATAAATAAGTCTCCTGCACTCCAATTTAGGAATAGGTTGCTGGTGAGATTGAGGGGTCTCCTCATTTGTCTGGGGTCCTGGTTTTGGAGGGGTGGAGTGGGGTGGGTGCAGGTCAGTGAACCTAGAGAATTGCTAACACAGGTTCTGGTATTTGTAGGCAGCTTGGACTTGAGCCTGGACTTGGATGGCATGATTGATAACTTCCTGGCTGCCAGCCCCTGTTTCATCCTCAGTGGCCAGCACCATACCTGTCCTGAGAAAATCTACTATAAGAAAAGATCTCTGTGCGTAGGTAAAGCACATGTAGTATTAGCAAGTTTGGTACCTTTATGGAAGAAGTGTATTCAGTCAACAAACTCATTCACTTATCCAATAAATATTTACTGAATGTTTAATGCCAACAGTTACTGTTTTAGGTCCTGGGATTACAGAGATAAACAGGACAGTCTCTGATCACATGCAGCTTCCTTTCTAGCTGGGGAGAGATAAATAGTAAACATACCTAAAAACAAGCTAATGTAATATCTGGCCAGATAATGTTAAGCCACTTGATGAAAACAAAGGAGGTGATCAGGATAGAGATGAGGGCAGGGTTGGCAGCGTTGGAAGGAGGATGGAGAGGGAGGTGATGCATGTGCATACCTAGAGAGACACATTCCAGCAGGTGAGAAGAGGCCTCCGTGGACCTTGACGGTGGTTGAGTTGTTTTGTGTGTACATGGGGTGGGGTGGAGGGGGCGTGGTGGAGAAGCAAGGAAGGATGGTGACTCTTCTTGCTTGCTTGTCCTCTGGCACAAGACGCCCCAAATGCCTAAGCAACAATCAGAGCTTATCATTTAATGGCACTCTTGCTGTTTCCCAAGAAAAGCATCTTCATTATGATAGTTTCAAGATGCAATAATTTGTGCTTTCCTTTCCTTGGATGGAATGTCCCAGAATGCCCCAACCACTGGACCCCTAAAAACTTTACTGGTGTGGCATGCATCCTGAGTCTTGATGGGGTTTACTTCCCAACCTCTGGAGTACATGTTTCTTTCCAGGGTCTCCAGTGTGCTAGCCATTTCTTGCTCAGACAGTCCCATTAGCATGCTGTCATTGGTACAGTGGATCAAGGTGGGATGTCCAGAGGTCCAGATACCTTTGAACTACAACAGAAAGAACGACAGTTAACTGAGCCCTGGGGAAAATCTGTAAATGCATACTGTTGTCTGTTCTGTCTGAATACAAAATGTCTTTGATCCTTCTATTGGTGGGAACAGAAAAAATCCATTTGCCAGCTAAACATAAATGCGAAGAACAATTATTGCAATAGACCATGGAATCTAAGCTGGATAAAGAGGGAATCAAGGACAAGGGGATGCTGACTGTCTAGGGAAGGTGGAGGTGATGGACAGTGAAGTGAGATAAGATTAGTGGATCAGGGGTCTTAATGGCGCCAAGGAATTGATGAAGTGTGAGTGTTAGAGGCAGGGGAAAGAGGTATTGGTCAGGATGCGATGCTGAAATTTGAGATTTAATGGTAGGAGATGTATTGGTAGTAACAGTAAAGAGAGGAAAAGTTCATAACAATTGAAGGGGGTCAACTAAAAGAGATACCAGAGGCACCAAGAATTATACGGATGTTGCAAGTCTTGGAGAATGGTTACAGAAGGGGTGGTGAAAAGTGGAAGAGTGACCCTGGGGTCAGTAGAAGGGACAGTGGGGCTTACAGTTTGATGCCATGTACTTCAAAGTATCTGAGATGTTGAGAGAGGAAATAAACGAAAAGCTGCGATATCCCAGGAGGATATTCACCTCACTTTTAGGCTCAGTGGAATGAAGACTGGCAGAGGAAAAACAGCCCCCCTCTTAAGAGAGCTGCAGGGGAAGCATCGTCCTCCAGGGGGCGCTGGTTTTCACTTACAGCAAGTTCATGAACCCAACATTCAGAGAAGAGCTGGAGGATAAAGTACAAGGGCTTCTGGCAATGAGGCTTGTTGGCAGTGGTCTGTGGATAGTGTTTAATAACCAGGGCTCTGGGGAGCGGGGAGCGGGGGAGGTCTGATTTGCAGTGGTTGCCAGTTTCTGTGGAGTAAATCCTCCCCACACCCCTCAGTCCAACCTATTTCAAACTGCCCAACCTCGAGGGCCAAGATCAGGGTGGGTCAAGGGAGGCACTCACTCACAATTTGGTGCAGAGACAAAAAGCTCAGTAACCACGATGAATAAGATTTTAAGACGATAGTTTTTAAGGAAATAAATTTATTAAACAAACGACTGTGATGATTTCATATAGGGATAACAACGTTGAAAGAATAACGGGGTGGGGAGTGCCTCGGGGCGGGGGAGGGACTCCTTGGGTGTGAGGAGGCCCCACATTGCATTATAAATTTCGAATACTCTGCGAAAATCCTGAAAGAAGCCTTGTCTGCTGCTGCAGGCATCATCAGTTTGCTCAGAATCAGGGCTTTGAGTCACCAGTAGAATCACAAGACTTTGTCGAGAAATGGGAGCACGCTCCCGAGAAACTCACGGACTTTTGTTAAGAGCAAAGGAAAGCCCATTGTCAAAACAATTCGCCAAGCTTGAACATTTATGAGAGTGAATGAGTCATAATCACTGTACATTTTTTAATATTATTTCTGAGAAAGAAATACATTTTCAATGCAATAAAAACCCACTACATGCACCATTAGGAGTGTATGTTTTTATGTGCATTCTTCCAGGGAGGACTTCCAAGCTTTCTTTTAGATTCTCAGGTGGGTTTCTGACCCCCCAAAAGTTAAGATTATCAGAGGGCAGCCTCCAAAAAATGTAAATGACAAATATATACACTATAAGCCCATCGACTGCAGCACGTCTACACACACATGCAACTTGTTTCATATATGTATATATGAAACTTCTTGGGGGAAAATGTTTTCTGAAACTATGTGATTCGTTCTGATTATGAATGCAGAAAAATTCCCAGCAAGTTTTATAGGAAGTAAAATTATAGTAGAGAAAAGGCTCTAATTCCATGCTAACCAAGCAAAGGGAATTGAGTTTTCTAAGAGAACATTTCTCGGTAAACCTAACGACTAAGTAAAGGGTTATGTGTATACCATCCCTTCTTTGCCCCTTCTTCCCTTCTGCTGCCTGGATTGTGGATGTAATGCTGGAGCTCAAGCAGCCAGATGGAATCATGAGACAGTGTGGATAAAGCCGCAGGATAGAAGGAGCCTAGATTCTTTTAATGGTGCCGCTGCCATATCAGACCTGGAGTGCCTTCCTTCAATCTTCTTTTACATGATAGAAAAATATAAACTTCTGTCTTATTTATGCTACTTCTTGCCACAAACTCTGCACAGATGTTCCCAATTATGCATTGTAATCACCCCAAGAGGTAAGTATTGTTATACCAGTTTTATAGATGAGGAAGCCAAGACCTACAGAGGTTGAGTAGGTGGCAGGTTGAGTCAGGCAGTCTGGCTCCAGAACCAGTGTTGTTACTCCATGCCAGGCATTATTCCAAGCCTGTTAATTAAGTAATCCCTACAGGAAACTTACAAGACAGTTACTATTATTCCCCCAATTTGTGAAAGAAGAAATTGAGGCATGGGAAGGTTAAAAGGTACCACAGATCATAGCGAGTAAGATGGAGCCAGGGTCTAAGGCAGGTATCTGACTCTGGGATTCATTGCTAACACTCTGCAATACAGCCTTTCTCAGAGGGCTGCTTTTGTCCAGTGAACAGGCATCAGTCATCTGGGTAAACCTGATTTAGGACCATGTGCCCAGAGTTGGCCTTGATTTAACTCTGGCATTGAAGAGGGATCAGCTTTGTAGCATTGCCAATGCCCAAACTATATATAGACATTAATTTTAAAAAGGCAGAAACAAAAGCCAATATTTGCAAAAAGTTCTCCTCAGTAGTCATTTAAAAAATCTCAAAGAGGGCTTCCCTGGTGGCGCAGTGGTTAAGAATCCGCCTGCCAGTGCAGGGGACACGGGTTCCAGCCCTGCTCCAGGAAGATCCCACATGCCACGGAGCAGCTAAGCCTGCGCACCACAACTACTGAGCCTGCGCTCTAGAGCCCACGAGTCACAACTACTGAGCCCGAGTGCCACAACTACTGAAGCCCGCATGCCTAGAACCCATGCTCCGCGACAAGAGAAGCAACCCAATGAGAAGCCTGTGCACCTCAACAAAGAGTAGCCCCCGCTCACCGCAACTAGAGAAAAGCCTGTGCGCATCAAGAGACCCAACGCAGCCAAATAAATAAATAAATTTATAAAAAAATAAAAAATCTCAAAGAGAGTTACCCTTGTAGCAAAGCTTAGAAAGATATTTACCCAAATGATAATCTGATTTAATGCCCCCATATACGAAAGTTGTATTTGTGTATTTTAAGAGTATCAGAACTTGTTTGAGAAGCGAACACTTATCTGATGTTCAGAAAAATAGCATATTGTATGTTCCTAGCCTGGAAATCCCTGGGCAAACAGAAGTCAAAGTAATTGTCAACATGTATTAGTCACAGTCTGTTGGAGTTTGAGGGTGACTGCTCTTCATTTCCTGAGCTGAGAATAAACTGAGCCATAGACACAAGGATACAGAAATCAAATATCAGCTTTGTTTCTGACAAGCCTGAGTTGGAGAATAGGGTTTGAACTTTGCAGCCAGGATCCATCATGTGCCCCATGCACCCGGATTCAATGTGTCCACCAGGGCCATGTAAATCTGGACCACTGTGTCTCCCTTTCAGAGGTTAGTCATTTACCTGGTGGAAAATGCATGCAACCCAAAGACAGGCTTGCTTTCTCTGACACACACACACACACACACACACACACACACACACACACAGAGAGAGAGAGAGAGACAGAGAGAGAGAGGGAGAGAGAGAGAGAAGGTCTGGAAAAGGCTGTCCCAAGTATGCACGATTCAAATTCAGGAAAAGTCCTAGATTCACCGAATAAGTCACTCCACCACCCTTAGGGAAGAGTAAGTGAAGGGGCAGGTGAAAGGGAATGAATGTTGTCCTCTAAAGAGCTGCCGGAGGGCAGACTGTCCTACTTTATGGGGGCAACGTGGAATCTAGAGACATACAACCAAGAGGTCCTGCTAAGATGACTCGAGTGAAAGGCAATGCGCCAAGAGTTTTATATGACGAGGTGACAGGTAGTCTGACTCCAGAGGCCCCATATAGAAGCCCCACACTGTACGGGCATTTCCAGTGTGTGAAGGGCAGTCACCAAGGGCCATCTTGGATCAGGGGACCCATCTCATCAAAGGAGTGTCACATGCAAGTCATTGTTCAATCACAAGCGTGCATCCTTCTCTCCATCCTTAAAGTGGGTTCTAAAATGAAGGAGGGAGTGTGTGAAATCACCTCCTCTGTGAAGCCTACTTACATTCAGGTTTTATTAATTCAGCCTGTAGGTAGGCATTGGTGCTACCTTACAGGTGAGGTCTTTAACCCTCAGAGGGGTTAAGTGACCTGCCCCAGACTATACAGAACTAAACAGAGGATGAGGCCAGGACTGAATATTTTAGAAATGCCCTTCTCTTTGCCTCTTATCTCACTGCCAAGGAGAAAATGATCTTCCAAGAGCTTGAACCAGGTTGAGTATAACATTAACTGATCTGTACCTTAAGATCTCTCAGTAAGAGTGGTTATAAGATCTATAAGTAAACAAGGATCATGGCGAGGGAGCTATGAATATGTGATGAGTTTAGAATTTTTTCCTTTTTCTGGCTCATCTAAGTGTTCAAAGCTGAAATCTCTTTCTCCTTCCTGTGAAATCTCATAACTATGTGATAGTCTTGAGTACCAGGTAGCAGAGATAATACATATCTGTCAGCCATACATCTCAACAATTGTTTCTTGTGGTAGAATCTTGGGGGCCTTGTGTTTCACAGTTACAGGTTCTTGATGGGCCAAGAAGGGTTCAGGGTGAGAAGCTCTGTGGAGCTGGAAGAGGTGATAGTGACGGGTGACAGTGGAAGATGCATGCAGACACCACTTGCCAGAACTTGGGTGTGAGCAGTTCTCTGATTTTTCTTTATTTAAAAATATAAATATAAAATATATTTAAAAAATATATATAAAATATATAAATATATAAAAATATATATAATATAAAAAATATAATATAATGTTACTTA
>NW_021703776.1:86755487-86794848 GCF_005190385.1 Monodon monoceros
TTTTTTTTTTTTTTTTTTTTTTGCTTTACGCGGGCCTCTCACTGTTGCGGCCTCTCCCGTTGCAGAGCACAGGCTCCGGACGCGCAGGCTCAGCGGCCATGGCTCACGGGCCCAGCCGCTCCGCGGCATGTAGGATCTTCCTGGACCGGGGCACGAACACGTGTCCCCTGTATCGGCAGGCGGACTCTCAACCACTGCGCCACCGGGGAAGCCCAAGAGTTATACGTTTATAGAAAGAAGGAAGCACATGCATTGCCAGGATTTTTGCTAGAGATGGTTCATACATTATTCTCTTTAATCCTCGCAGGAACCAGCAAAAGTAGGCTGTAATGTCTCTCTTTCTCTCTCTCTTTTTGAGCTTTAGTACATGAAGATCCTTACACTCAAAAAGATTAACTAACCTAAGTACAAAAGTCCAAAACCCAAACTCCTTTCAACATACAAGAATCCATTCCAACAACTAATGTTCTTAAAACACTATTGAGTTACAATGAGTTCTGCATACAGTGAGTGTGCAGTTCACATACATTGTCCTCTTAAGTGTTTCCCAGACCCCTCTTGAGCTACTTTTTGCTGTGCTCACTTTGCAGGTGAAAAAGCTGAAGCTCAAAAAAGTTACTTCTTATAGCCAATAAATAGCAGAGTTGGAATTCAAATGCAGAATTCAAATGACACACCATGTCAAACTCTGCCCAGGACACTGCCACTGCCACTGAAATCTGAGACACATTCCTCTTCACCCACAGGAAGCGTTTCTATTTGCATAATGGCCTCACAGACGAAACAAAGCTTGCTGCCTAAAGACAGACTAGGGGGTTTGCGTGCTCAGACTTTGAAAACCTAAATCTAAAAGTGATGGCTAACACCATTATCTTTAAAACAAACAAACAAACAAACAAAAACCCTTAGGTACAATTATGGATGGCAGCTCCGGAGAGCATTGTTAAAGGAAACCTTTGGCATCCATCCCTGTATAAGTCAGTGTTGTGCTAAGAACAGAACCAATAGGATGTATATATTTCTCTCCATAGATAGATAGACGGATAGATATACATTCTTTGTCTCTC
The DNA here is from genome assembly GCF_005190385.1 of Monodon monoceros. Classification (NCBI taxonomy): domain Eukaryota; kingdom Metazoa; phylum Chordata; class Mammalia; order Artiodactyla; family Monodontidae; genus Monodon; species Monodon monoceros. The sequence continues at coordinate 86,756,555 of NW_021703776.1, forward strand.
TCTCTGTACATATATACACACACTCTCTCTGTTTCTCTCTATATACATAAATATATAATAAATATATTACTGTATATTATATATTATCTCCTTTAATCCTCACAAGAACCTGAAAAATTAGGCTATAATGTCTCTCTCTCTTTTTGATCTTTATCAGGATCCTTTAGCAAGATCAATAGAGAGAATTTATATATAGAAAGATCTCCTTTAACCCTCACAAGGATATCAATATGTCTATATATCTACATGTATCTATCTAGATAGATGGGGTGTAGATTTATTATAAGGATAAATGTGATTATGTGATTATGGAGGCTGCATGGAAGTCCCAAGATCTGCAGTCAGTAAGATGGAGACTCAGGAGAGCTGGGGGTGTAGGTTCCAGTCAGAGTACAAGGCTGGCATCTCAGTGCCAGCAGTCAGGTAGGCAGAATTCCCTCTTACTCCACCCTTTTTCCTATTCAGGTCTTTAACTGATTGGATGAGGCTCACCCTTATTGTGGAGGGCAATCTGCTTTCCTCAGTCTACCTATTCAAATGGAATCTCATCCAGAGACACCCTCACAGACACACCCAAACTAATGTTGATCACATGTCTGGGCACCCTGTGGCCTAGTCCAGTGAACACATAAAATTAACCATCACATTACCTAACCAATGACATTGGCATTAAGAAAGATAATGGAGATCTTCCACCACATACACCTCATTGCTGTCTTATGAGAGGCAGGGTAACTGGGCAAACATTATATTCGTAAAGTTTAGATGTTTGCACCAAGCCCATAACTTCTCTTTCTCTCCCACTCTTACTATTTGCTCTCTTCACACATCTCCTATATTAAGCTGCTCCATAATTCCACTTGGCAACACTTGTCTGTCAACTGAAATAAAAATGCACACATAAAAACTGTGAGTTAGGTTTTATTTGGGGTCCTTACTGAGGAGTGTAGCCCAGAGACAGCCTCGCAGACAGCCCTGAGGAACAGCTTGGAAGAGATAAGGGAGGAGCCAAGATAAATAGAATTTTTTTTTTTTTTGCTGGAAAAAACATGTAGTCAAACATCAAAAATACTACTGCTGATCACAAAGAACAGACATCTCAAGTTAATGATTTTAGTGCTTTTTTATGTACGGGAAGACGTAAGAATCTGAAGTTTTTCCTTAGATATGCATCTTAACTATCATTTGAAATTTGAAAGTTTTGAAATTTTTGAAATTTGAAAATTTTCCTTAGATATGTATCTTAACTGTCTAAGGGCCGGTATATCCAAAGCACAAAATGCATCCTGTTTTTCTCCAACCTGAATTCCTCTCAGGGCAACTACAGTGGCTAATGGCTTGAACCTTGTAGAACTGGAATTGCAGGCAACATTTTTTTTCCTTTACATGTCCATCTGAAAATAAGTTTCACTAACAAAAGTTAGCAATGTATGGAAGTGCAAGGGGCTGGGACACAGAAGGCTTGAGTTTGGATTACAGCTTTGCATCATACTAACTAACATAAGATTGAACTATATAAATGTATAAATATTCAGCTTTTTAAAATATAGGAAATGTCAAGTTCATGTGGTTTAATATAATAATGATAGAGTAAGGGGGTGATACTTATTATCTCATGTAGCTCTCACAAAGCTATTGTGAAATAGGTTTCTCATCACCTGCATTTTACTGATGAAGAGAAAGCTTCAGAGGGTTTGACCAAGGCCACAAAGCTATTGTGTGACTGAACTGAGATTCTAACCAGGTCTCCCTGTTTCCAGAGCCAACACTCTTCTAGGCTTCACTTCCCATTTATACTGTGAGTCACATAAGCATTCTAGGTCTCAGGCATCATCTCTTCTATTTATCCTACGCAAGAAGGAACTTGGGGTTTTCTTTTTTCCACCAGTATTAACAAAGGAGTAAAACCATAAAAATTGACAGAATTCATAAGTAATGGAATAAAGATTTAAAAAAAGTCAGGCAGACAACTAAAAGAATAAAAATAAAGAGTAAAGTCTAGCTACATGCAATAAGCATAGGGTATTACTCGTGAAAGTAATAACGATTAATAAAAACGTGTGATGCCATCTGTACTCAAGAGTCATTAAGTTATAGTATTTCTCAGTGAAAAGAACTGTCTCTTTATCAATGACTACAGGATATGAATTGTGATAAACAACACAGAGAAATAATGGATTCCTTTCTAGATTGTTAGTTAGCTCTGCGTTTTACTCAGATTGCATACTTTCTTGTCTATGTAGGAGATGGGGCTAAGGACAAAGCTTCCCCCTCTCCTGTCTTGAAGAAGGAATTTTGCAAAGCAATGCGTGTAACATAGACCCTCAGCCTCAATGGGGGACAGTATCCTTCCCGGAATGCAAGGCTTAGGTGATCCCAATGAAGGCCTGCCTCTGCCTAGGCCAGTCTGTGGGTCCCTCCACTTGGGCTTGGCACTAACACTTCCCAATCCCATGTCTGCCACAGCCGAGACAAAGCACCATAAATAATATATGTACTCCTCTCTTTGTACCCCTAGACCCTCTTCCAGGGCTGCCCAACGCGGCAGCTGCACTAAGAAGATGATACTTGATACACATATCGGCAAGGGGGTCTAGGGGTTGTGGCTGTCACAAGTACTAGAGATAGGACCCGGTAAGGCAGGCAAGGGTTCCCAAAGATGGTGGGCGAAATGAGAGACATGGAAAAACATTTTTTTTTCACAGTAAGAAACACCATGATCAGCCTGTGAAGGCCGCTTCTGCCTGACATGCCTCCCTAACCCCAGGCAGCTCTCTGGAGGGAAAGGGCAGAGAGCCATTCATGGGTCTCAAACCACATAAAATGGAATCTGCTCTCCATCCTGGATCAACTCCTAACATCCAGGATCAATTGTCTATAGGTGGGAGATAGTCATTCTTTAGGTGAAGAAACAGAGTAATCATTAATAATATCTATCTTTAAATAAGATTCTATTTGTCTCCTGCCTGGAAACCAGAAGCAAGAGGAACACAGCTTTGACAGGGAGTCGTCATGGAACTTAGAGTCGAACTTCTTGGATGTTCTTATTCTTTTTCCATTTCTCTCATGCATCTGCTCACTCTGTAATGCAATAAGGAAACCACCACAGGGGTTAAAAATACAGCAGAACAATAGAAGTGTGCAAAGTGGCAGGCTTACGTCAAGCTAAATTCAACCAAACCAAGTCAAGTTAATGCAGTTCAACCAATGTGTGTTGAACAGTGCACCAACCACCTGCTTAGAGCAAATGTACAGAACTAACGGTGAGATGGCGGGGCAAGGGCAGTAGGGATGCACAGGAGGGAGGATGGGAAAGTTTTCACAGAGGGGGTCCTATTTGTACTAGGTAAGTTGGGCAACATGATACAGAGAGTTTGGGAAGGGCATTCTAAGAAGTGGTTACCTTGACATGAATGAAGATGCTGAGTCCAGGAAATGGCAAGTATCTTGGCATCAGTGGTCAGGAAGGCACTGGGGAAAGAGACGGGACAGAGAATGTGGCCAGAAAGGTAGACTGGTCCAGACTGCATAGGTCTTGAGTGCCAAGCAAAGGAGCTTTAATTTCATCTTGTGGATGTGCACTATTATGGGAATTGTCTCAGAAAATCAGAGCTTGTCCATTGCTAAGCAGTGATTAAAGTGCTATCAGCAATGCTGCCTTGAGGAAACAACCATGGAATTTTCACCAAGTAAGTGGATGGTTCTGTTTACTCAGCACTGATTGGTGTGAGTGGACATACCATTGGTTATTATAGGTGTCATTCTTTTGTTTGAATGTTAGGGTTATTTCTTTGTTCACGTCTCTCAATGTTTTCTTAGTACCTAACAATTTCTAAAATTCTTGCCTAACTTAGCTATGCCAAGGGAATTCAGAAGAAAGTATATTTTTGTTCTTTATTGGCTGGAATTGTAAACTGTACTCAGGGAAATCGGGCATGGTGGTGACAAAGACATTAAATATTAGAACTCATGGAGGAAGGAGAAACTTGGGGGACCGAATCAGACTGCTTGGTCAGTTTCTCCTCCCTATCTAGAGTTTTCATTCATTCATTCACTAAATACATATTTATAAATATATTTCTTTTTATAATGTATATTATTTATACATATAATACATATTCAAAATACAAAATTTATTTAAAATATTTATATACTAGGCATCCTCTTCTCCACAAAAATTTTGTGGTCCTCTGTTTTCTTTAAATGAGAATCACACTGAGAACTGAAACCATCTATAACGCACAGCTTACTGTCTATGTCTACGTTAACATGAATTTACTTTATTCATCAGCCTACTCCTCCAGGAGATTCTTGCCCAGGAAAATTAAAATTGAAGATAACATTATTGTTCATGTCAGGACAATAAAAGACCCATCAACTCTTAATTAATACACAACATTAAATGACAGTTTATACCCTGAAAATCTTTAAATCCTATCCTCAAAACCTTTACCTTTCTGGATCCACCAATTCTAGTCTATTACATCCTGATTCTTCCCCAGTTCTAATCAAGCTCCACCTCTGCCCCCTCCTCCTTCAAAAGACCAGACTTCAAAAGTCTCAATAAGGGACTTCCCTGGTGGTCCAGTGGTTAAGAATCAGTCTTGCAATGCAGGGGATGCCGGTTCGAACTAAGATCCCACATGCCATGGGGCAACTAAGCCTGCGCACCACAACTAGAGAGCCCATGTGCCACAACTACAGAGCCCACGTGCTCTGGAGCCATCACGACAACTAGAGCCAAAACGAAAGATCCCACGTGCCGCAACTAAGACCTGATGCAGCCAAAAGATAAACAAATAAATATATTTTTTTAAAAGTCTCAATAAATATTCCAACTTTGCCTGTCCCCCCTGAGATGCTAATGAGACTCCATAGAGGCAGCATTCTCCCTTACCTCAGTCAGGTCAGCATCCTCTTATCAGCAGGTTGTTTTGGTCTTATTTTGGGAACCTAGCATTCCAAAGAAGCCTTTCTCTTAAATTAGTAGAAATATGAATGTTTGAGCTGGAAAAGTGTATGTGGGAAAAGGTTTTAAGCGATTGATTGATGTGCAGCCTTGCCTAGAAATCAGATCGCAATAGTAGGAAAAATCAGATGACTAGGTAAAAAAAAGAATTTGAGAGATGCATGGAAATTGTTAGCAACAAATGAGAAGAAGCAAAAGGAGTGTAGGAAGTTAGATCCTTTTGGAAAATGATTAGACAACTTCATCTTTTACTAAACAAATATTGTGATTATCTAATTATTAAGAATAAGCTGTGGACTAGGCCATAAACTTGGATTGTTTTGAGAATAATCTAAATATTATAGCAGTACTAAAAAGTAGAGAAATGGAATTTGTTTTGTTATTGGGCTTTTGTAATATGGTACCACAAGAGCAAATGTTTAGACTGGTCAGTTTAATACTTTCAGTGGAAATAAGCTTTTATTGTTTGTAAATTAGCACAACATTTTCATCTCAATCTGCTAGAGGTTTAACACATATTGTGTAAGTACATGTTTTTACAAATTTATAAAAATATAAATTTTGTCATGCATAAACAAGTGCATTCTTGTAAATATGATCTGAAAATTTTTAGTGTTGTGGAAACATGTAAGTTTAAATTTAGCTTAAAAATTTTAGTACAAGATGGAGTGTTCTTCAGTTGTAATTTAACTTTGTATTTATCCCAACACGTTCACAGAATAATTGTAATAAAGTTTATGTGGAACTGAGGAAACAGGGAAAATTACTTGTAAATTGAAAATCCACTTTGCTTTTAGATTTGTGAATCAAGAAATTACTTTTTGGACAACTTCAAATTTAAATTTCCTCATAAATGTGTCAACTTTGACATGACCCAGTTGTAACATTTTTTCTAGATAGTTTCTTTACAGGTGAATCATTTGAATTTATAACAGCCAATGATATGATGCTGTCAAGAGGATTGAACTTCTGGTTGAAGGTTGATACATCTCGATTGTGGCAAAATCAATCAATCAATCAACAATCCTTTTATATTTTGGTGAATTCACATGTGGATGCTTTCTTCCAAAGTATTGATAGAATCCTCTCAGTCCTGCACTGAAAGAGGAGAGCTGGCTTATTCATGTAGTATTATTTGTTTGATAAAGTGGGTTGATGTTATTAGGCAATAAAAGGGTTAAAATGTGGCTGGTATGTGCAAGATGTTTTTAGGGGGTTCCTGAAGCCAAAACTATTTCATAGTACTTCTAAGACAGCATTTTCCTTTTTGACTGTCATTCTCTTACAAGCATACAGTGGAGTTTTCAGAGGTTACATGGCATGCAATATTGCAACAGAGTTAAATGCAGAAGATATGAGAATTTGGCTGTCTTCTCTTAAACCACACATTAAAGAGTTTGTAAAAATGCAAAATAATGCCAGTCTTCTCACTCAATTTTTGTATTTGAAAATAGTCATTTTTGCCTAAAAATATGTTATTTGTATAATATGTCATGGTTTTATTATTGTTATTTTTAATGAACTAATACATCAAGATTTCTTAATTTTCTCAGTTTTAATTTCTAACATAGCAAATATTAGTTAATATAGCACACATTAAACTAAAGCCCTTCAGGGTCCTCAATAATTTTTAAGCATATAAAGGGGTCCTGAAACCAAAAAGTTTGAGAACTACAGCCACAAAGTTCTGCTACTGTTCCCCATTCAATGAGGAATCATTTCCGGCATCCCACACGGTTGGCCACCCAACCCAAGAAAAGATGACGAGTTCAGAGGTTTGGGAGGTAGCTTGCCAGTTTGTTGGACAATCATAACGTCATAATGTCTCTATTTTGTGCCCCATTGAACTCCTGAAAATATCTTCTTTTTGGTCTTAGTGCTTGCAGTCATAAAAGTTTCATATTGTATGATAGTTCTTCAATTTCTGAAGACAGTATCATCTCTTGGCCAGTTTATTCTCCAAGCATATTATTCCTATTTCTTTAGTGTATTCTCTGTCTGACATGATTTCTAACCTTCTCATCAGCACACTTCAGTTTTTTATGGTCTCAGCACACATAGGAAGAAAAGAGAATTTCTCTGGAAAGGGATCTTACCAGAGCCAAGTGTAATGAGGCAATAGCTTTCTTGATTGGTCATTCTATTTTTTTATACTATTATTTTTCTTACTGAATTGCTGGTAGCCAATCGTTATCTCTTTTTATTATGAATTTCTCCAAGAATTAGGTCCCTCTATCTCTCCTATTCTGTGTTTGTGCAATAGAGTCTTTAAACCCTAACCCTGATTCAAACATCATTGTGCTGGGTTTGGTCCCAAGTTTTAGCAGAGCACATTTTTTATCTTCCCTTAGATGAAAAATGGCAAAACTTTATTCCATTATTAATCTTCTTCCATTCTTGGAATAAGGAATTGGAATATGAAACTTTAAAGCAAGTAAACCAGCAAAAAACTGATGTTGTATTAGAAATAGAAAAGTTAAATAATATTGATAATTATGACCTACCTATTCAGTGGCTGTGGAAAGGGTAAAAACTGGAGTGGGGAGCAGTTTCACATCTTTTTAGGATTACCCGAAATAATCTTATCTTTTAGGCAAATTGCCTGAAATGACTGTACCAGGAAAAAGTGCGTTACTGGCTTTTATCTCCAAAGGGAATGTTAAACAAATCATCTTACTTCACCCTCCTTCCTAGATCTAATTTTAAGCACTGAATGTACTGTGTATTTATAGTTATCTTGACCCCCAGATGAATTTGTCTAACAGGAATTATTAAATTAACCTTTGAATCTCATTGGCTTTGTTGTGGGGCAAGTGAAAGTTATTTGGCACTCACCTGTCAAAGGCAAAGTGTACAAACCCTTCAGAGTGTCTCGCAAGGGCCAGGTAGGAGAGCATAACCCTGTCTGTTCCATTCAGGTGACTTTAATAACTCAACTTAATAACTCAAGCTTTTAAGTTGAAAATCCAAAATCAATATCTATAGTATCAACTTAAAGAAAAATGCACATGAGAGTTGTGAATTTAAGTTTTATTCAGGGACTTACTGAGGACTATAGCCCAGGAGACAGCTTCTAGTAGCTCTGAGGGAACTGCTCCAAAGAGGTAGGGGAGAAGTCAGTTTATATATGAATTTTTTTCACTAGGAAATACATGCAGTCAAGTATATATCTTGGTAAAAGATCACAAAGAACAGATATCTCAAGTTAAGGATTTTAGTGCTTTTCTATGTATAGGAAGATGCAAGAATCTGGGGTCATTGAGATTCTTCCTGAGATACAACCAACTAAGGGCCTGTTTATCCAAAGCACAGAGGCCCTCATCCAGTGCTTCTTCCTCTCAGGGTGCACTGTCTGGCAATTGCAGTGGGTTACAATTTAACCCTTGTAGAACTGGTGGGTTAAAGCTGGCGTGTTTTAACTGGTGGGTTAAAACAACACTCTTCGGTGTGTGTTTTTTTTTTGTTCACAATAGTAACATTCAACACAACTTTTAACAAAGCTAGCTAGTGTGCTATACTCTTCACATTTGGATAAATTGCTCTGAAGAACAATCTCAAATTAAAACTAACATTGGTAAATTTCAGTGAACATGAAACCTTTTTTAACAGTTGCATTGAGGGCTTTCCCTGGTGGTCCAGTGGTTAAGAATCCGCCTTCCAATTCAGGGGACACGGGTTCAATCTCTGATGGGGGAACTAAGATCCCACATGCCCCCAGGGCAACTAAGCCTGTGTGCCGAACTAGAGAAAAGCCTGTGGCTGCAACGAAGATCCCACCTGCTGCAACTAAGACCCAATGCAGCCCAAAAAAAAAAAAAAAAGTTGCATTGAGACTGTGTAGGTTAAAAATGTATACTTTAAATCCTAAAGCTACCACTAAAAAATAAAGCAAAGAGTTTTAACTAATAATCTCATGAAAGAGATAGACTGAAATCATAAAAGATACTCAGTTCATCTAAAAGATACAGAAAAAGAAAAAAGAGAACAAAGAACAGCTGAGACAAATAGACAATAAATAGCAATGTAACAGATTTAAACCTAACTACCTCAATGATCACATTAAATGAAAATGGTCTAAACACCCCCGTTAAAAGGCAAAGACCATCAGATTGGATAAAAAGCACAATACAACTATATACTGTTTATAAGAAGCATTTTAATTATAAGGAAGCAATTAAGTGAGAAGAAAAAGGGTGAGAATTATATTCCATGCTAACACTAATCAAAAGAAAGCTTGAGGGACTATATTAACATCAAACAAACTTACCTTCAGAGCAGATGATATTTCATGGATAAAGAAGGTTATTTCATAATGATAAAGAGGTCAATTAATCAGGAAGGTATAACAACACTGAGCTTTTATGTACCCAATAATAGACCTTTAAAATATATGCAGCAAAAACTGATAGAACTGAAAAGAAAACAAATCTGCAACTATACGAGATTTCAATATTCCTTTTGTAATAATTGATAGAACAAGTAGTCAGAAAATCAGTAAGGATATATAAAACTTGAACAACACAATCAACTTGATCAAATAAAAATTTATAGAATACCCCACCCAACAACAGGAGAATATATATTCTTTTAAATGCATATGGAATATTTACCAAGATAAACAGTAATCTTGTCCATAAAACAGGTCTCAATAAATTTAGAAGTATTCAAGTCATACAAAGTATGTTCTATGACCAAACGAGAATTAAGCAGGCTCATGAAAAGATGCTTAACATTGCTGATCATCAGGGAAATGCAAACAAAAACCACAATGAGATATCACCTCACACCTGTCAGAATGGCTATCATCAAAAAGGACACAAATAATAAATGTTGGTGAGGATGTGGAGAAAAGGGAGCTCTCCTACATTGTTGGTGGGAATGTAGCTACTGTGAAAAAAAGTATGGAGGTTTCTCAAAAAAACTAAAAATAGTAACTACCATATGCCCCAGCAATTCTACTCCTGAGCATATATCCAAAAGAAACAAAAACACCAATTCGAAAAAATACATGTACCCCAATGTTCATAGCAGCAGTATTTACAATTGCCAAGGTATGGAAGTGACATAAATGTCCTTCAACAGATGAATGGATAAAGAAGATATGGCATATATATATATACAATGGAATATTACTCAGCCATAAAAAGGAATGAAAATTTGTCATTTGCAGCAACATGGATGAACCTGGAGGGTATTATGCTAAGTGAAATAAGTCAGACAGAGAAAGACAAGTATCATATGGTATCACTTATATGTGGAATCTTAAAAATACAACAAACTAGTGAATAAAACAAAAAAGAAGCACACTCACAGATATAGAGAACAAACTAGTGGTTACCAGTGGGGCAAAGGGAGGGGGAGGGACAACATAGGTGTAGGGGGAAAAAGGGTTATTATGGGATTTTATGGAATCATGTATGTGAAACTTTTGAAAATTGTGAAGCACTATAGAATTTAAAGATTCTTTCATTCAATTAAAAAAATTTTTTAAATTAAAAAAAACCCTCACAACATAACCAGTCCCGCAAACCAATGCCTTACTCTTTTTTTTTGAACTAAAGGGTGGAATTTAATCTTTTTCTTTTTTATATTTTTTTATACAGCAGGTTCTTATTAGTCATCAATTTTATACACATCAGTGTATACATGTCAATCCCAATCACCCTACTCATCACACTCCCACACCCCCCGCCGCTTTCCCTGCTTGGTGTCCATATGTTTGTTCTCTACATCTGTGTCTCAATTTCTGCTCTGCAAACTAGTTCATCTGTACCATTTTTCTAGGTTCCACATATATGTGTTAATATATGATATTTGTTTTTCTCTTTCTGACTTACTTCACTCTGTATGAGTCTCTAGATCCATCCACGCCTCAACAAATGACCCAATTTCGTTCCTTTTTATGGCTGAGTAATACTCCATTGTATATATGTATCATATCTTCTTTATCCATTCATCTGTCGATGGGCATTTAGGTTGCTTCCATGACCTGGCTATTGTAAATAGTGCTGCAATGAACATTGGGGTGAATGTGTCTTTTTGAATTGTGGTTTCCTCTGGGTATATGCCCAGTGAGGGATTGCTGGGTCATATGGTAATTCTACTTTTAGTTTTTCTTTTTTTGTTTTTTTTTTTGCTGTAGGCGGACCTCTCACCGTTGTGGCCTCTCCCGTTGTGGAGCACAGGCTCCAGACGCGCAGGCTCAGCAGCCACGGCTCACGGGCCCAGCTGCTCCGCGGCATGTGGGATCCCCCCGGACCAGAGCACGAACCCGTGTCCCCTGCATTGGCAGGTGGACTCTCAACCACTGCACCACCAGGGAAGCCCTACTTTTAGTTTTTTAAGGAACCTCCATACTGTTCTCCATAGCGGCTGTATCAATTTACATTCCCACCAACAGGGCAAGAGGGTTCCCTTTTCTCCACACCCTCTCCAGCATTTGTTGTTTGTAGATTTTCTGATGATGCCCATTCTAACCGGTGTGAGGTGATACCTCATTGTAGTTTTGATTTGCATTTCTCTAATAATTAGTGATGTTGAGCAGCTTTTCATGTGCTTCTTGGCCATCTGGATGTCTTCTTTGGAGAAATGTCTATTTAGGTCTTCTGCCCATTTTTGGATTGGGTTGTTTGTTTCTTTAATATTGAGCTGCATGAGCTGTTTATATATTTTGAAGATTAATCCTTTGTCCATTGATTCATTTGCAAATATTTTCTCCCATTCTGAGGGTTGTCTTTTCGTCTTGTTTATGGTTTCCTTTGCTGTGCAAAAGCTTTGAAGTTTCATTAGGTCCCATTTGTTTATTTTTGTTTTTATTTCCATTACTCTAGGAGGTGGATCAAAAAATCTCTTGCTGTGATTTATGTCAAAGAGTGTTCTTCCTATGTTTTCCTCTAAGAGTTTTATAGTGTCTGGTCTTACATTTAGGTCTCGAATCCATTTTGAGTTTATTTTTGTGTATGGTGTTAGGGAGTGTTCTAATTTCATTCTTTTACATGTAGCTGTCCAGTTTTCCCAGCACCACTTATTGAAGAGACTGTCTTTTCTCCATTGTATATCCTTTCCTCCTTTGTCATAGATTAGTTGACCATGGGTGTGTGAGTTTATCTCTGGGCTTTCTATGCTGTTCCATTGATCTATATTTCTGTTTTTGTGCCAGTACCATATTGTCTTGATTACTGTAGCTTTGTTGTAGAGTCTGAAGTCAGGGAGTCTGATTACTCCAGCTCCATTTTTTTCCCTCAAGACTGCTTCGGCTATTAGGGGTCTTTTGTGTCTCCATACAAATTTTAAGATTTTTTTGTTTTAGTTCCATAAAAAATGCCACTGGTACTTTGATAGGGATTGCACTGAATCTGTAGATTGCTTTGGGTAGTATAGTCATTTTCACAATATTGATTCTTCCAATCCAAGAACATTTATTTACATGACACTGCAAGATATGAAATTCCACATGGAAATAAGAAACCCATTGAGAGGAGAAGCTTCATACAGTATGTACAGTTTGGAACTGTTCAAGTAGAGTTTCGTTGTAAAAAGTGCTACAATGACAAACCGCATTTAAAAAGAGTTCTTAGTAGAGAAACAGTGGGACAAACTTATACCAAACATAGTACACAACAACTTTTTGTGTGTGTGTGTGTGTGTGTGTGTGTGTGTGTGTGTGGTACGTGGGCCTCTCACTGTTGTGGCCTCTCCCATTGCGGAGCACAGGTTCCGGGCGCGCAGGTTCAGCGGCCATGGCTCACGGGCCCAGCCGCTCCGCGGCATGTGGGATCTTCCCAGACCGGGGCACGAACCCGCGTCCCCTGCATCGGCAGGCGGACTCTCAACCACTGTGCCACCAGGGAAGCCCCATAACAACAACTTTATGCCTCAGATGTGCAATCTAAAAGTTGAAGGTCCCAGCAGTGCCATCCTGAACTTGGAATGTAATACTCTCTTAGCCCATGAAATACAACTTTCCTGATCCCCAGACAAAAGCAAATCCTACTCTCCTCTTCCTTCAACTCAACACAGAAAGGCATTTACTCTTAGAATTGTTAAAATTTGTCTAATAACCTTAGGGTTTGTTTAAGCTCTTGATTTGCCTTGGTAAACTATCATACATATTGTATGCCTGGCTGGGCTTTTGGAAGCATGCTCCCTGAATAATACAATTTCTTTCTCCTTTTATTTTCACACCCAAATATTCTCTAAGAGTCACAGATTTGTTGTTCAGGTGTGCTTTTTTCTTCTTTAGTACAGTGTTATCTTTCTATTAAGTGTGCTTTCTTACAAGAACACACATCCTTCATTTACCAAATTCCGATTCATTTGTATTAAACTACCTAGTTCTCATTCCTATGTTTACTCCATGCAATATTGTTTTGGGGGCATCTGAGGTCCTAAGTAGGGTGGCTAATTCATCTTGGTTTACCTGGGACTTTTCCGATTTTAAAACTGAAAGTCCTGGGACTTCCCTGGTGGTGCAGTGGTTAAGACCCTGCCTGCCAATGCAGGGGACACAGGTCCGACCCCTGGTCCAGGAAGATCCCACATGCCGTGGAGCAACTAAGCCCGTGTGCCACAATTACTGAGCCTGCGCTCTAGAGCCTTCGAGCAGCAACTACTGAGCCCACGTGCCACAACTACTGAAGCCCACGTGCCTAGAGCCTATGCTCCACAACAAGAGAAGCCACCACAATGAGAAGCCCATTCACCGCAACGAAGAGTAGCCCCAGCTCACCGCAACTAGAAAAAGCCTGTGCGCAGCAACAAAAATCCAATGCAGCCAAAAATAAATAAATAAAATTTTAAAAAACAAAAAAACCTGAAAGTCCTGTGATCAGGAACTCTCCATGGTCCCAGGCAAACAGAGATAGTTTGGACACTTTAGTAAGAATTATTCCTGACAAGTGACCTTATCATATTTATTTAAGAAGTTTAAGCTCACCTCTCCTTTGCTGCCTCTTGTCATGTTTTTTTCATTGGATCCAATTTTACCGAGTTTCCTTCCTTTCCAAACTCTAAGCATCATAATCTATTAGAGTTGCAAGGAAACAGATATTGTCCGGTCAAACTCATTGATCTACAGGTGATCAAACTAAGCCTAGAGAGAAGTGAGCAGCTAAATTTACACCTCTGAAATCCTGTGGCAGTTATGCCTTACAACCATAGTATCTATAATAGTCACCGTGGCTAATACTTCTATGTCCTCAAGCCTTCCTGCTTGGTGGAGACAACTTGTCCTTTAAGATTAAACAAAAGCTTTCTCAGATTCAGATCCCATCTAATGACAAGTACCTGGCGTCTCTCCCAACGTCCCCAGGATTCTTGGTGTTCTCTGTTTTGCTGGGACCTCTAGGTCAGTCCCTGGCTCTGCTGATTTTCTGATGCTGGACATGTGCTCACCTTCTATGTGGGGTGTTCTTTTCCACACAGTGTTGCTGTGGCTCCACTGCTTGGGACTTCAGCAGTTGTGGGCCTACTTTCCCTTCCAGTGTCCTTCCTTCCAAAGTCGTCATCATTGTGTTGACCAGGTCACTCTATGGCCATGCTCACCGAGGGTCCTCTTCCTGCCATCGCTAAAATCCTTATTGTGCTTTCCCTTTTAGTGTCTTTTTTTTTGGCCATGCTGCGTGGCATGCCGGATTGGCATGTGGGATCTTAGTTCCCCAACCAGGGATTGAACCTGTGCCCCCTACATTGGGAGCGCAGAGTCTTAACTGCTGGACTGCCAGGGAAGTCCCCCTTTTAGTTTCTTAAAATGATTTTTCTTTAGCTCATCCTTCAGTGTCAGACAAGCACATCTCTTCTAAAACTTGGAGTTAGTGTTGTTGGTCCAGATGGAGGACAACTCGAGAGTACATTTCTCCCACCCCAGTCATTCTTTTAATACATAATCAAGTCAGCGTCCCTAAGCCTTGACACCTCAACTTGCTTCTACCCCAGGAAAGTTCCCTGCCCACCCCATACACTGCCCTTCAAAAGTGAGGCCTGGTCTTTCCTTCTCTTTTTACACCTGATTATTGGTTCCAAAATGTCCCCTTATGGCTTTATCCAGCAAATGGATCATAACCCCACGCAGAGGCTCTTGAGGCCCCCTCAGCATTTACCTGGGTCCCCACAGGTGCAGACCATGCTTTCTCAGGATCCCACTGCATTTAATGATCTCTAATAATATCTATAATAATTCCCAAGACCCAGCTTAGTTGCACCGATAACAATTTTCACGGTGTTACTATAAGAATAAAGCGATTTCTACCCCAAGCCCTAATCTAGTTTTGCTCATATAATTTATGTGATTATATGCTGAAGAGAGATGCTAGAATTACAGAAACACCCTGCACTGATTATTTGCTTACTCTTCTGAGGGAGCAGGGATGAGCTGCTTCTTTATCCTACAGTAGACAAAGGACTGTTTTCATTTCTCGACTCTTTTCTGTTAACCTATATCAGTTTTTGGATAATAAGAAACTATGCTCAGGCCTCTCAGACTGGGCCTACCCTGACCCGGGGAGCAGACTCGGTGGGCTGCAGAGGGCTGCTGGGGAGGACACTTCCTCTTCCCTGTGCCCTTATCACTCAGAGCCGGCTTCGGCTCAAGCTTTGAACCTTTATTCTACACCTCAAACAATCCCCCATAAATAAAACACATCAATCTCTTTGGGGACAGTGTCTCCCTAGGCCAACTTGTCTTTCCCTGGGAGCTGGCCATCAGGCACTTCTAGGGGTGTCCTGAAGTTCCTATCAGAAAGGCCTGCTCAGCATCTTGCATTCTGGCAATGAGAGCTTCAGCCTCTTGCCTGGCTGCAGGTAAATGCTCCTCCCAAGAGGGCTCTCACACCCAGCCAACACTGGGTAACACCGGTAACAAGGCAGAGTCATCCAGGAAAGGTCTGGTCCTAAGTCAGCTCCTAGCCACAGGTCACTCTGTCTCTCTCTGAAGAACTGATAGCTGGTCTGGGTGCATCTACTTGGAGGTAGGCGCTGGCAAGGGAAGCAGAGCTGCTCTTATACATGATGTGCTGTGCCTGCCTATGAACATGACCTTGAACGTGGTGTACTAGGTCTGACCCAGGAGATGAATGTGATAAAAGTCAGAGTGAGTCGGAGAGCCATGGAGATGTAGAACAGAAATTCAGACCCAGCCTGGGTCCATAAAGGTGCACAGGTTTTACTAAAAAGCACAGGTTGTACCTACCTCAAGCGCTTCTGCGGTTGAAGAATGATCCGTTATGTGCCTTGCCAGCATCTCCCCGGTTTCCTTCTGTAAAGCCTTTAAAGATCATCTGGAAAGGTGTCCCCGGTCGCTTTCCCACTGTGCCCACCATGGATACTGTATCTATTCAGTTCTTAACTCATTCATTTACCCATCAGATAACGGTGACTGTCTTCACTGGAGTGAGCACTGAGTTGAGAGTATGTAAATGCGCGTGGCTCCTGATCTTAGGAAGCTTCAGGCTAGTGGAAGAGGCTAAAGCTCATACACTTAGCAAGGTTCAGGTGGTCTGAGCAAAATGCTGAGAAAGCACAAAGGATTTAGTGATTGACTCCTGGCTGCTGCCTGGAGGGGTCAGGAAGGGCCTCACAGGGGAGGAGACATGGTGTCTACACCTAGCAGACGAGAGACCCTTGCCAGGTAGGGAAGGTGAAGACAGGTGTCACTGGGGATCTCACCAATGGTATAGGACTGTCACCACCGCGCCCCAGGCAGTCTCTGACCTCAAAGCCGACAGGTGGCTTCATCACCCTGGGGCCGCCCAGTGATGCCTCCTCCTCCCCTGCTCGTAGGCATTTTTCACCCTACACAGGCCGTTTTCTTTTTCTTTTTACATTTTTAAAAAATTTTATTTTATTCATTTATCTAATTTTTGGCTGAATTGGGTCTTCCCTGCTGCATGCAGATTTTCTCTAGTTGCTGAAAGCGGGGGTTACTTTTTATTGCAGTGCGTGGGCTCTAGGCACACGGGCTCAGTATTTGTGGGGCATGGGCTTCAGTAGTTGTGGCTTGCGGGCTCAGTAGTTGTGGCACACTGGCTCAGTAGTTGTGGCACACGGGCTCTAGAGCACAGGCTCTGTAGTTGTGGCACAGGGGCTTAGTTGCTCTGCAGCATGTGGTATCTTCCTGGACCAGGGCTGGAACCCATGTCCCCTGCATTGGCAGGCAGATTCTCAACCACTGTGCCACCAGGGAAGTCCCCACAGGCCGTTATCTATCCTCACCCAGGAAGCAGAAGACTCTGGGCCCATTCATTCCCCAAGGACTGCACTTACTCTATGTGAGGCCCTGTCCCAGGCCCTCTGCAGGGGGAGCAAAGAACACGAGGCCCTGGGCCTGCACTGAAGAGCTGCAGTCATGTTAGGGGCTGTGCAAGGCCACGCAAAGGCATCAGTGTGAGTCACAGAAGCAAAGGCCATGGGTTTGTCATGGGGGTGCAGGGCCTTCCACATGTCATGGAACACAGTACTGAATATCACAAACACTAAAACTAGCTTTCTCAACTTTTCTCTGATTGTTTACAAGTAATGTGTTTACCCTGACAAATCTTGTTAGACTCAGAGGTTCAATGGCCAGGGTTGCTATGTTGATGGCAATGCACATCATCCATCTCTGATGTCATATCAATAATTCAGTGTTCACGACGTCAGTTTTTTCAATAGACATTATTTACCCAAGAACTCACCATCACCACCGTGACTATAGTTTTGTTGCCACTATATATTCCATTTTATTTTTCATTTAAAATATTGGTTGAATGCCTACCCTAGGTCCAGCCCTTTTCCAGGTGGGAAAATTCAAAAGCAGGGGCCATAGGAAGAGGCAAATACCCTTGAGATGAGTGACATACTCAGCGCCTTCTCCCCATATACTCCACCTTGGAATCCAGCCTTCTCTGCAGATGGAATAACAGACCTGCCTCACCCCTCAGACCTTCTCTACCAACTCACTCTCAAGATTTCAACTCAGCTCCAGGCTTTTTTTTTTTTTAATTTTTGGCTGTGCTGCTTGGCAGGTGGGATCTTAATTCCCCGACCAGGGATCAAACCTCCTCTCCTCCCCAACACCCCCTGCAGTGGAAGCCCAGAGTCCCGATCACTGGACCACCAGCGAAGTCCCATCAGCTCCAGGCTTTTAAATGCAAATAGCCGGGAAGACGTAGCTCAAGGATCCATGGATCATTTATGGCTCAAGGTGAATACATTTCCAGTGGGTGTGATTATGAAGAAGAGAGCAGAGCACCCATGGGGTCTGGGCTTGAGAGACCTGGAGCATTCAGGTGAGTTGTAGGGAGGAGGGATTGGGGAAAACGACACACGAAGGCATGCCCTGTTGACAAGATGAGTTCATGTTATAATTGCTTCTTAGTGTAGAGGAAACAGGGAAGAAAGTGCCCAGCGTGAGGGAACAGGGACACAGAAGGGAGGGAAGGGAGGAGGGAAGGGAGGAAGGGAGGGAGGGAGGAAGAAAGCAAGTGCTCCTATTTCACAGATACCTCCAAGCCTGGGCCTGGAGCAGGCCTGTTATCAGTTTCTCCCCTTCTCCTGCATGTACTTCCTAAAGGAAGGGAATTCGGGAATTCATACGGTGACTTTCTTCCTGTCTTGTATTCTTTTTCTAACCCCCTGCCCCATCCCCCCACCCCACCCCGTCTCCCCGCAAAAGGGAGAGGGAAGGAAGGCAAAGACTAAAGGCAGGGCTGAGAGGAATGAGGGGGAAGATGCCTGGGGAGGTGTCAGCAGGCTCCTGCCTCTGTTGTCTGAGCACAGAGCGTCTCGCACCTGTGGGAGCATCCTTCATCCCACACTGCCTTTGGAGAGGCCGAGCTCTTCCCAGGCCAGCGCCCTGCATTCACACAGTATCAGCAGCAGCTCCCACAGTGACAGCCATTCTTCCCAAAGGGTCTCTCCCACAGTCCCGGGGCCGGGCATCCATCTCCAAGGACCCATTTGACAGTCCTGGGGAAACACTCTCACCAAAGTAACTATGAGGCTACAACTTAAAACCCCTTATTCTGCAGAAAGACAAATCTCCCCTGAAGAAGCTCCTGACAAGTACTCACCCCACAAAAGGAATTTGCTTCCGTTTGCTTTCTCCTCCACAGCAAGCTAAAGACAACTTCTTTGGACAGGGAGAGGAACTCTCCAGACAGAGCTCCTTCCTCAAAGATGCACTGAGCAACTGGGCGGGAAAAAGCACAAGGTGTGGGATGTGCTCCCTGTGGTGACATAAGGAAGAAAAAGGGGCTGGCTTGTTACTTTCCACTATTTTAAGGAATAAAGTTCCAAGTGGTAATAAACAAAGCAATCATTTTGGACTCATAAGCCATTGATTTCTGTATTTATGCAAACCAGCTCTGGACTGTGGGCTGTGGACAGGCTTTCAACGTCTTTGGGGATCTGGCCCCAGTGTTCCCCTGCTCAGCAGTTACCTAAAGACAAACGTAGCTGGATGGGTGGAAACACTCTGAGGTCCTGAAGAGGGAATCTCACAGCTGTTCACCCCAGGCCACACCACCGGCCCTCTTCCAGCCTGAAAGCAGCAGGAAAGCCTGTGTGGTGCTGTAGGGTGCGCGGGTGAGGGTGCGGAGGGAGGCTGGGGTCTGGGTGGCTTTCTGGGTGGGGGGGTGTATGCAGAGAAGGGGTGTTTATCCTAGTGCTTTTCAAACTTCCATGTGAACGCAAATCACCTGGGAATCTTGTGAAAATGCAGATCCTGACTCAGTGGATCTGGGGTGGGGCCTGAAATTCTGCATTTCTGACAAACTCCTAGTTCAGGCTGATGCTGCCAGGCCCCCAACCATACTTTGAGAAGCAAAAGAGAGACAAAAACGGGAGGTGGTGAGGATTCAAAGACAAGATTTTCCCGGTTCCGAAAATGGCCTTGGTCTAGCTCTGGACCTGGGCCTGAGTTCCCGATTGTGTTCTAAATGGCTTTTAAGTGATACACCCAAGTAGGCTTCGTTAAAGCTAGTTTGTCTCTCCCCAGAAAGGATACCTGAGGGCCAGTTTTGTGTTAGATTTGCCTGGAAAGCCAGGTGTGTAGGTATGTGCTGGCCTCTGCTGGTCAAGTCTGGCATGCACATTCAGCTGGATGGGGCAATTTGGGGTCCACGTCCAAAGTCACTAGATTCAGTCCTTCAAACACGTAGGTTCACTCCGTTTCAAGCCTTTAGATAGTCACATTTTCAAGCTTTAACACAGGTTACTACTGCAGAGTTGGTTCTCCAGACTACATGTTAGATCTGTTAGGAACCCTTCATGGCCATTTAGTACTGGATGGTGGGTATGTCAGAATGACTTTGAAGTTTTTTTCCCAAGAGACAAGAATACCATTCCAAGCTGTTCTGGCAGGCAGCCCCTTCTCTCTGCTGAGAATCACCACAGCACTGCTATTTTTCATATGAATAAACTGAGGGCTCACAGAGGCTAAGTGATAGGGCACGTTGACAGTGGAAAAGCTGGCCCTAGAACCTGACATGGCATCTACCCACTCACATTTGAGTCCAGGTCATGGCTCTGTGTGAGGAGCTGGTCAATCCCCTTCAAGACTAGGATGGAGCTCCCCTTCAGAGCTACACCGACCCCTCCTGCCCAATAAATCTGTTTGGTCAGAAGGAGGAAAGAACGGCAGCGGGCAGCCTCTCCTAATTTTTTTTTTTTTTTTGCGGTACACAGGCCTCTCACTGTTGTGGCCTCTCCCGTTGCGGAGCACAGGCTCCGGACGCGCAGGCTCAGCGGCCATGGCTCATGGGACCAGCCGCGGCGCGGCATGTGTGATCTATCCCGGACTGGGGCACGAACCCGTGTCCCCTGCATCGGCAGGCGGACTCTCAACCACTGCACCACCAGGCAAGTCCTCTCCTAATTATTTTTAATGCAACAGCTCAGCTGTGGCTGTCTTCAGGCTTCCCTTGTCAAGGACAATGCTAGTAATGACCACTGAGAAACCCTAGAACTGGGAATTTAAGCCCCAGGACTTGCCTTTAAAGATTACCATGAAAGACAGGGGTGGAAGGGATCATGAGAAACCCCTCTTCTTATAAATAATAAAAACAAGATCCTTCAATGTCCATCTTACGATGAAGGGCAACTTCAACTGTGATCTTAAGCTTTGTGCACGTAACCCAGTTAATAGAGATTCACCAGCAGGCCACAAGGGACCTGTTGACCGATTGTCGGGAAAAGGGCCAAAAAGAAAAGCACAAGACAGTACGGCTTCCAGCAGCCAAAGAGAAAAGAGGCAAAAGAAAATTGATTGGTGGGAAAAAAAAATCCAAGAGGCCAATTCTGCTCTCTGTCTTTTACTGCTTACCCTCCTTCAAAACTGTTTTATGCCTTCTCCTTTCTCCTAAAATCACCAACACTTTTCCTTTCAAATTTAGCAGATGATCTCCATGCATGTTTAGAGACACTGATACATGGAGAAAATAGACAAGCACCACCTCCTTCACCCTACTGTCATGTCCACCACCTCCCCCCTCTGCTGTCCTACACCCAAGAGAAGCTTCCTTCCCATTGCAAAAGGAGACATGACTGTGATCCTAATGAGGACTTTCTAAGGGATGAGAAAACAAGAATAGTTTAAGGGAATCAGTTCCCAGATTCTCATGGAGCCCCAGCATTGCCTAAGCGGGTCATGCAGACATTCTTGCTATGTAACCAGCCCCCGTGCCATACTCCTCTGCGGGCCTCACCAATACCAGGGGCAAATCATGCATATCATCACGGAGCTGCATTTCTTATTTCGTAAGACTGTTCAGGCTAATTCCAGGCCTGGTGGAATTAACCCTAACAGCACGGTCCACCCCCAATCTGCCGTCAAAGGCCTTTTTATGATAAAACAAACACTCTTAGTTTGACAGTACTTATTTGCCTTGTAACATTGCCTAATCAGATAGACATCAAACAGTACATACAGATTCCAAACATTTTCAATAGCCGGTGAGGGGTTCTTTTTAGATTTAAACAAATAGGTGAAGCATTCAGGGATTCTAGCACAAACTATCTCACATTTTTGTAGTTAACTTTACAAATCTTTTACCTCCCTGATCTTTAGCTATATGCACTTTATGCTATACATCTGTTGAATGGTTAAGAACTGTAATCAATCATTAATTACATCTAAATCTTCAGACCAATTCTCCTCCATAGAGATAATGTCCTTCAGGGGCTTTAATTCAATTTCCCAGTAAATGTGATTACCATCATCAGTATTATCATAAGTATCATTAGCTTCAATGACACTAGTTTTATCTGTGCTTCCTGAATTATAGGAAGTAGTACTCTGGATATAAGGTTACAATTTGAATCAGATATAAGCACATTATAATTATTTTTTTCCCTCTCAACAAAATCTCTCTTTGCATATGGTATATGAATTACTTTCCTAATGCTGCTGTAATAAATGACTACAAACTTAATGGCTTACAGCAATGCAAATTCGTTATCTTACACTTCTATAGGTCAGAAGTCTGACATGGTTCTCACTGGGCTGAGAGCAAGGTGTTGGCAGGGCTGCTTTCTCGTCTGGCGGCTCTAGGGGAGATTCTGTTTCCTTGCCTTTTCTAGCTTCTAGAGGCTGCCTGCACCCTTGGCTCGTGGCCTCCTTCCTCCATTTCAAAAGCCAGCAATGTTGGGCTGAGCCCTTCTCGTGCTGCCATCTCTCGGATTCTCTTCTCATCTCTCTTCCTAAGCTCTTCTACTTATAAGGACCCATGTGATGACATTGGGCCCACCTGAATAACCGAGGGTAGTCTCCCCATCTCAAAGTCAGCATATTAGCAAACTTAATTTCATCTGCAACCTTAATTCCCGTGTGCCGTGTAACCTAACATATTCACAGGTTCCAGGGATTAAGGCGTGAATACCTTTGGGGGTTTCATTATTTCGCCTACCATTCCTTATGTATTATTTCTCGACAGAGTATGAACTTGAGGCCATGTCTTTGTTATTCCAGGATTCAAAATGTCTGAGTAAAAAAATAGAAAGTCTTGAGTACACAGCCAAATTCCTTTCCTCTGGGTATATGGCTTAAATAAATACTCCTGCCCAATAAGAAAGGTCCACAACAGGATCTATGGGAAACATTCTTGTCCTGTGTAAAATGTGTCCAGTGGAAAGAGTAATAAAACAACTACCTATAAAAAGGGCACCAGGTCCAGACAACGTTAAGGATGAGTTTTAGAAACTTTCAAGGAACAGATCATTGTCATGTCATATAAGTTGTTCCAAAATATAGGGAAGAAAAAAAGAGAGATTGAAAGAAGCCAGCCAATTGTTTTATCAGACTAGAAAACCCAATAACAAATAACTATTATTCAGTGCACAGCATGTTCCCTCCGGTGCGTGCAAGGCCCCTCAATTTGTCATCTGTTCTCACTTTCATTTTTTTCCCTTTGCCCTTCAACCCTACTGCCAGCACCGTGTCGCCCTCCCAGGCCTTGTCACGGGCCAGCACTCTAGTATATTTGCAACCTTGTAAAATGGGTTTTGATGCCTGTGTTTTTAAATTCCATAAACAACATGCTGTTAAAAAAAGTGTAGGGCAAGAAAAGAAAACTTGGCTAATCTCATATGAATTTAGACACAAAATTCTAACTACTTTTCCGGTACACACCTTGTTATATTACATGTACTATTATGTTCACATGTCCAAGATATTGTTCAACAAAAAAAGTTGTCAAGAAAGTGCATGATATTATCCAAAAATAAATAAAGAAGTAAATAAAATGTGTCCAATTACCATGAGGTGCACGATGGGGGAAAGAGTTGTTAGCACTCAGTCATGGTGCTGACTCTGGGAAAGAGGGTCTCAATGGGCTGCATTCCCCAATTAAACATTTTCATGGACTGGGGAGCCTGTAAGTCCCCCACAAGCATTCACTTCGGCTTCTGCTCTGAGCACCCCTGGCCATGGTGCCTGGGATACCTCAGACTCCATTCGCATGAAGACATCTAATAACCCAGCTTGTGTGGACCTGCCAGCTTGTTTTCATTGCTGGGTTTGGGCATGTTGTCTTAATATCTGCCCTAATTACAGGGCCCATTTTATCAGTGCTGTGTTATCATCCCAGGTGACTTGCTATGTTTGTCCTCCTCCCTGGAATAGGATGCCTTCCAGGTGCCCTATCTATGTTATAAGGTCTTTTTCTGCAATATGTCTTTCCTCATGAAAAATGAATTCTGCCTGGCCCATTTCTCCTAGCCCAGCTCCTAATTCTCTTAAGGTCTCTTATTTTGAGTGGGCTGAATGCTGTTTGATCCTCCAGACATGTTGTTGCTGGTGAGTACTAACTGTTTTCATACAGTTAGGAAATAAAGTGAAGACCCCGAAAGATTGAGTTCCTCAGGCTAAGATCAAATGAGTAGCAATGACCCCTAAGTGACCTCATGTTTGTAAAAGGCCTTCGGTTTACATGGCCAGATGGGGTTCAAATGCTAAATTAGACTCACAGGATCCAAAATGGCAATGCACAAATCTACAGGTTATTGTAGGAAAAGGATACAGTATAGAACAGCATCAAAGTAAGAATATCCATCACAGCCAAAGCCTGCCTCATAGCAGAGGGTCTGCAGAGACTCCTGAGATCCCATTTTTCTCCCACTATCAGGGCTGTGCCAGGACATACTTTGTCTCCTGAATCAAGAACCACCAACTTATGTACAGGATCCCTTGGAATGAGGGTGTCCAAATGGGATCTCAGACAATGCTTCTTACACCTCACTGGCTTAATCAGCATTTTCTCGCTTACATAACCGGCAGTAAAGGAAAATTTACACTGAGGTGTAAAACCATCGATTTCATTGTTGTCAGCAAACAATGCTGACATACTGGTAGGAACTGTCTTGAAAGTCCTCAGACCCAAGGTTACAAAGCAACACTATTAAATCATTATTTTCATGCCCAGTGACACATAGCCACATGCCACGTAGCCACATTTATTATTTTATGTCATTCAGGCCTATGGAGTTAACTCTCACAGCACACATGGATACAGAAACTGCTTTTTAAATAATCTCCATTTGTCTTCTTTAGAGATGAATTTCCAGTGAAATTTTATAGATTTTAATGATTTATAAAAAATTTAAACTATATTTATGTTTCTTTAAAAAAATAATTTTTGTGCTAATAGTAATGCTAATGATAACTCAATTCAGAAGAAAAACTTCCTGATCTTTCAAATTTCATGGTCACAGGAAATAAAATATATTAAAATTTTAAATCTCTATTTTTGTTGGAGAGAAACATGATCTAGTGAACAAGAGAAATGCTTCAAGCATAAAAAGGTGCTACATTAGGATAAAATTCCGTAAGGGTGGAAGCCTGGAATTATGAGTTAAAGGAGCAAGAGGCAAGATGAAAAGTTTCTAAATGTTAAAGAAAATCTTACATTTAGGAGTGAAGTTTTTGTTTTAAAATGTCAATATTGATAATCAACTGGGATTATGTCCTTTGCAACTCTTTCAAAAATTATATATTTTGCAACATTTCTTTGGACAAAAACATTAGATTTCAACATAAAGAGTGTGAGAAGGTTCATATTTTTTTCCAAATCCTCTTTGGAAAAGTGTGAAACATTAGAAGGCGTTGCCCTAAAGAAATTTACTCAGGTGTATTAGAAGAACTGTCAAAATTTTTCACAGTAGCATTTTCAAAATAGCCAAAAAAATAATTATTTTTTAAGTGTAACAAACCAAATGTCCATTAAGAGGACTGACCCTTGGCATGAGCAAAATATGCCAAAGGGCAGGTGTACCCAGGTGCTCCAGAACTGGTCTAGTGCAGTGGTTGGCACACTACAGCCCATGGCCCAAATTTAGCCTGTCACCTGCTTTTTTGTTTTTTAAGATTTATTTATTACTTTATTTTTGGCTGCATCAGGTCTTAGTTGCGGCACACGGGATCTTTGTTGCGGCACGTGGGCTTCTCTCAAGTTGTGGCACGGGGTCCGGGACGCGTGGGCTCTGTGGTTGGCGGCACACGGGCTCTAGGGGAGGTGCGCGAGCTCAGTCGCAGCGGCGCGCAGGCTTAGCTGCCCCGCGGCCTGTGGGACCTTAGCTCCCTAAGCAGGGATGGAACCCGCGTCCCCTGCATTGGAAGGCGGATTCTTTACCACTGGACCACCAGGGAAGCCCCTGTCACCTGTTTTGTAACTAACATTTTCTTGCAACACGCCAATTCATTTACGTATGGTTCATAGCTGCTCTCATGCTACACAGCAGAGTTGAATATGTGGACACCACATGGACCAAGCTAATTTGCTCATTGGATAAGTTTTGGCTTTTTACAGAAAAAGTTTTCTGCCCCCTGGTTTAGTTCATCAAGCTGGGGGTGTGGAGGTGAGGCGGCAGGCACAAGCATCCTTTATTTTATTGTTTTTAAAAAATTCTTTTAAAAATTGAAGTCTAGTTGTCATGTTAGTTTCAGATGTACAGCACAGTGATTCAGTTCTCTGTATATATGTTATTCTATACATATATTCTTTTTCATATTTTTATACATACATTATACGTTATTATAAAATATTGAGCATAGTTCCCTGTGCTGTACCGTAGGTCTTTGTTGGTTATCTAGTCTTTATAGCTTATTCGTACTTTATGTTTATTTTTTTGTAGGTACGAAATGTGGTATGTATTTTTATTTATTATAAAATATCAAAGAATACTTTCTATTTCCATACAACACAAAATTCTAAGGAGGTCGTAAGAGCACCCTGGACTATTAGAGCATAATTTTTGAGGAATAAGTTTTCTTTAGTATCGTTTCTCACTGTGTGCTCTGCAGTTAACTCGTGTCAAGGATGATCTACTAACAAAAGTATGTAGAAATGGGAGGATGGTGTTCCAGGATCAAAAAAGTTTAGAGAAACCACATCTATACCTCCACTTCAAGATTCACAATGCACATGATTAATGCATTAAAGGCTCTGACAAGTCCTGTGCAAAAGTGACCTGTTTACACTTGTTTAACCCTGAATTTTCCAAAAACTTTTGAATACATCCTTTTTTTTTTTTTTCACACAACATCTATGCCCTGGGACATGCTTTTGGCAACTCTCTAATAATCTAATGGCAGCGGGAGGAAGAGAGGTCCAGAGAGAAGCAAAGGGCAATGACAGTGGTTTTGGGTGATTCTATATGGTTCTGTTTCTGTGGAACAGAAAGGTATGGATTGAGATAGGAAACACTTTAAAGAAAGACTCAAAATACTAGAACTATATTTGAACATGAGGAAGGAGGCAGGGAGATAGAACATGACCATTCTACACATTTGCATATCGGAGTGAATGGGGACAACTGAAGGGGAGAAGATTGTGGTGGCAGAGGCTGGACCAGTCCATCTGTGGCGCAGACTAAGTGCCTGCTGCCAGATCTGATGAGGCTGCTGCCTGTGTTCCTGCCGGTCAGGGAAAGGCAGAGAGGGAGCTGAACAAAAACTCTAGTAGATCAGCATGAATTTATTGCTGGATAAACCCACCATTGCTCTCTTCTCACAGGAGAGAGGGCAAAGCTCACCAGCTCTGCTGATGAGGTCTTCAAGAAACCTGTCAGCAAGCATACTCTGCTTTGGTTCATAAAGTTTTCAGTTATTTCTTGTTATTACAGAATGGGACAGCCAACAAATTTCCCTTCAGTGTGCTCATGTACTGTGGCCTGAGCCAAGGTCAGGGTTGGTGTTTGTGGAAAATGTTGTAAGAGGGCTTTGCATCCGCTGCTGCTTGTACTTTGTTTCTGAGCAGAATGTTGGAAAGGAGGGAAGATTCTTTGATTATTGGACTTCAGCCTTATATGTCAAGTGGGTCAGAAACTCTGAGCAAAGTGGAGGAATGAGGTAAGGACGAAACTGTGAGAGAAAAAAAACGAACACAAAAAAGTGCACTTGTCTGTCTTTGATCCTGGCGAGTGAGAAGAGCTGGAGAGCTGGCGAGCTCGTGGGGATGGCCCTTGGAAATGTCCTTATCAGCTGCTCTTCCTCGGGTCCAGGCCCCACTCCTGCCCTCAGGACCATCACCATCAAAACCCCACGGCTGATCCCTGTCCCGTGGAGCCGTCTAATCTTCCCTAAATACAGCCTTTTCCCTTATTTTCTTCTGACCTTAAGATTGTCCCTGAACCATCTATAAAGAATACCTGTTTTTGAGATTCTGAACAAAACAACAGCTTAAAGCCATGCTTTCTCTTAGAGTGCACTAAGTCACGTAGGCTAAACTTCAAGGCTCACCAGCCTGAGCCTGGGCCTGCTCAGGCACCTGGGGGCCCTCGGCCTCCTGCCCTGGCCTCCCTGGCCTGTCCAGGCTACCTGCCTTGTTCTGTGAGAACACTGTCCTGACGCCACAGCTCTGCTCTTGGTGGCCCCCAGCCCTTGAGGGGCCAAAGCCATGCTGTGGCCTGTGCGGAGGGATGGGCCCGAGCCCTTCATCCCCCTCCACTACCTGTGTGGGGAACCACGACCTCCGGGAGGGCTGGGACTGCAGCCTGGCATTGAGTGGCTGGCCCATGGTGGACACTAGTGGCTTAATAAATGTTGGGCAAAAAGTGAATTGATGAGAATGGCAGCACCATCACCTGTGTGCCTGTTCCATCTTTCGCTAGGTGAGCAGGAAAGGACAGGAAGTGAGAGACTGAGGGAGGAGGGCCAGGGGCAGTGGGGAGTACGAAGGAACATGCATGCTTGCTGTTGGCCTTGTAGATTGCTTATAGTTTTGATCAAGCGACCTTTCTTCTGAAGTCGAAACAGTGGAGCCAGATTTCAATGGGAGTTTATCATGAAATTATATCATCTGAAGGCTGGCAGGAAGAGATGGGGGCAGGAACAGAAGAAATGCCTGAACCACGAGACCAGTGATGGTTATAGAAAGCTCTAACACCCAGACATCTGTACTTCTGCACTATTACAAGGCGATAATTATTTGTAAAGGGGGCAAGAGGACTGACATCTTGGAAGGGGTGGCCTTTGTGTCAAGTGCTCTACTTAATTTATTTAAGAGGAGACTTCCCTTAATTGAACTCAGATACTCAGCAAAGGAAATGTTTGATCATTACCAAAAGTGTTGGGGGAGGGGGAGCAGCCTGATAGTAACATCCTGTTTCTCTGTCTGCTCCATTTCTCCCACCTGGGTCTTCTCCAGCCATCATTCTACAGCTATCGAGGCACCCTCTGCCCTCTGACCATCTTGCCCCACCTCCTGTGTTAACACTATCAGGGTGGCAGGGTTTTTATGGAATATACTAAAAGCCATGGGCCACTAGCACCGGGGCATGGAGTTATCTTGCTTCTTCCAGGCTGGAGTTGTTCCCTAATTCTTCAGGCTGCAGCCAGTCTGAGAGAAGGTTTGGCCTCCTCCCTACTTAATCCTTCAGTGTCCTCTGAGAGCTGTAGGAGCCTTGTGCTGGAACCCTGTCACTCTTCCTGGCCCCTCCACTCCCAGCCACCAGATCATACTGTTTTTCTCTCCTTTAACCTATTAAAACATGATCTAAGAATGGGACTCCTTTTGATCGTAAGGTAGATTTTTGAAAAAGTGTTGTTAGATTCTATATTTTAACATCGTTAAAATTCTATATTTTTACACCAATACCCATATGTGTATTGGCTTGTAGTTTTTTCTTTTCCTTCCAGTTTTACTGAGATGTAACTGACATACAATGCAAAGTTTAAGGTGTGCAACATGATAGCTGGACATACGTATATCTTATGGAATGATTATTGCAATAAGTTTAGTTAACATCCATCACCTTGCATATACTAAAAAAAATTTTTTCCTTGTGATGAGACCTTTTAGGATCTACTCTCTTAGCAACTTTCAAATATACCATATAGCAATGTTAGCTATAGTTATGGTGCTGTACATTACATCCCCAGGATTTATTTATCTGATAACTGGAAGTCTGTACCTTTTGACCCCCTTTACCAGTTCCCCCGACACCAACCCTCTGCCTCTAGCAACCAAAAATCTGATCTATTTTTCTATGAGTTTTGTTTTTTGGGGTTTTTTTAGAGTGCACACATAAGTGAGATCATACAGTATTTGTCTTTCTCTGTCTGACTTACTTCACTGAGCGTCATACCTTCAAGGTCCATCCATGTTGCCACAGAGCCTGTAGTTTTCTTTTGGTGAACTATCTTTGTGAAGTTTTGGTAACAGTGTCATGATGAATTCATAAGAGAAACTGTGAAGCGTTTCTTCTTTCTCTGGTAAAATCAAAACATAGAGGAATTATTTGTTTGTTAAAGGTTAGAAGGGAATTGACCTCTAAATCCATTTGGACCTGTAATTTTTTAGGGGGTGGGAGGGAAAGAGATACTGCTCTTTGACAAATTTCTCATCTTCTCCATAGTTAGTTATAGGTTTAGATTTTCTACTTTTTTTAGTACACTTTAGCAACTTATACATAAAAATATTTCACAATTTAAAATTTATTTGTATGGAATTATGTAAAATAATTTCAAAAAAATTTAAAATTTCCCCTATATCTGTGGTGATTTTTATTTTTGGGGAGAAGTATTTGTGACTTCCTTGTTGTTTTCCTTATTAATCTAGTGGGAGGTGTTGCTCTTTCGCTATTGTAATTCATCCTTATTTATCTCTTAAGAACATGTTGCATAGATTTAGCTTTCTAACCCAGTTTGATAGGCTTTGATCATGTACTGAATTAATCATATTAATTCAATAAATATTTATCATGCATAATCCTTAAAAGATACCAGAGGATTATTGTACAGATGAATTGTTTTACAAGCATTAGCACAATTCCAGAAGAATTGTAAGTGCTCAACAAGGGTTATTCTATGTAATAATAAATTGCGAATAAGACAGTGTCCCTGCCCATATAAAGATGACAGTTTTCTTTGACTTTTAATAGGTAACTTAAACGTATTCATATTATTGTAATGTCTTTTCAAATTTCTATTATCTAACCTTATTTTATTTTTGTCATGCTTTGCTGACTTTCTCCCTATTAAAAAAGTTTCCTTTAATCCTGATGGTTTCTTTCTATTGGTTTGGATGTTCTACAATCCATTCATTCATTTAGTTTTTTATTTGCTCTTTCTTGGATATTCCTTCCTTCACCTTTTATACCAAATTTATCTTCTGGGAACTTTCCACTATCAGCCATGCTGGGTGGTGGCAGCTGCATACAGAGAAGAAATGGGAGCACCAGCTTCAGAGGGTAAATAGTTCCCACTGATCACGGAAAAAAATGATAAATAACAGATACAGAGTAAAGCAGCAGGAAGACAGAGTGGTTGGCTATTTTTTAAAAATTGCACTGACTCAAAACTTTGAAGCAATATAGCAGGCTGTGTAGCCCACTCCCTTGAAGACCAAGACATTCACCAGCCACAATCGTTCATTCATTCATTCATACACGAAGTATGTACTGAACACCTGCTATGTACCAGGTACTCTCCCAGGCAGTGATGGTGGCGAACAAGACGGATAAGATTTCTTCCACGTGGAGTTTACATTCTTGTGATGGGAGAAAGAAACAAGAAGTAAACACACTAATTCAGATTGTAATGAGATGACGTGAGAAATAAACCTGATGGTAGAGACTAGTTGGGGGGGGAGAGGGTAATCATGCCACTTTACGTGGGTTGGTCAAGGAAGGAAGCATCAGTTCAGGAGACAATTTTGCCAAGACAGGCAGAGAGCAGTCAGCTCTGCTAAGAGCCAGACA
Source organism: Monodon monoceros (assembly GCF_005190385.1). Taxonomy (NCBI): domain Eukaryota; kingdom Metazoa; phylum Chordata; class Mammalia; order Artiodactyla; family Monodontidae; genus Monodon; species Monodon monoceros. The sequence continues at coordinate 86,788,191 of NW_021703776.1, forward strand.
AGAAGATTTCAGGCAGAGGGAAAAGCAACTGCCTGTGCCCTGTGTTGACTAAACGAAAAACACACAATGTAAAAGTTATGAGTTAAATTTTATTCACGGAGCTCACTGAGGACTATAGCCTGGGAGAGAACCACTCAGAGAGCTCTGAGGAACTGCTCCAAAGAGGTAAGAGAGGAGCCAGGATGTCTCTGAACTCTTTTCTGCTTGGAAAAAAAATGTAGTCCGGCATCAAAAGATGACTGCTAATCATAGAGAACAGACATCTCAAGTTAATGATTTTAGTGCTTTTCTATGTACGGGGAAATGTAAGACTCTGGGGTCATTGGACATTTTTCCTTAGATATGTATCTTAACTACCTAGGGGCCGGTATATTCAAAGCACAGAATGCTTCCCGTTTTTCTCCATCCTGAATTCCCCTGAAGGCGACTGAAGGGGCTAATGGTTTGATCTTTGTAGTACTGGAATGGCAGGCAACATTTTTTTCTTTACCCCTAGGACAGGAAAGAACTTGGAATCTTTAAGGAACAGCGAGGAAGCCTGCAAGTGGGACACATGATAAGCCAAGGGAGAGAGTCACAAGATGTGGGAGGAAAGGCAGTAAAGGGACAAAGTGCAGAGGCCTTGAAGGCTCTATTGGAAGTCTGTATTTCACTGTGAGTGCAGTGGGAACTCCTTGATGCATTTTTAAGCAGGGGGTAACATGATCCATTTTCATTGTTAAAAAGGTATAGTGAAGAGAATGGTTTGTAACAGTCGTTCTCAAGCTTTAGCATGAATCAGAACGACCTAGGGAAAACACAGATTGCTGGGCCCCACCTCCAGTGTTTCTGAATCAGTAGGTTTGGGGCGAGGCCTGAGAATTTGCATTTCTAACAAGTTCTAGGTACTACAGACTGAATTGTGTCCCTCACAAATTTGTATGTTGAAGCCCTAACCCCCAGTGTGGTGGCATTAGGACATGGGGCCTTTGGGAGGTAATTAGGTTTCAGTGAGGTCATGAAGGTGGGGTCCACATGAGGGGATTAGTGCCCTTATAAGAAGAGACATCTCTTTCACTTTCTGTGCCATGTAAGGACACAGTGAGAAGGCAGCTGTCTACAAGTCAGGAAGCAAGCCCTTATCAGAGCCCAACCATGCTGGTACCTTGATCTTGGGCTTCTAGGCTCTTGAATTGTGAGAAATAAACTTCTGTTGTTTAAGCCACCCAGTCTGTGGTACTTTGTTATGGCAGCCTGACTAAGATACTAGGTGATGCTGATACTGGGCTGGGCCCACTCTGCTGAGAACTACTGCTCTGAGAGAACCAAGAATAGGTCCATGGAGACCAGTTAGGAGCTATTTCAGGGATCCAGGTGAACATGGACATAGTGGTACAGTTTCAATGGAAAGGAGGTTGAGAGGGAATCAGTCAGTTGATCTATAAAAAGCATTTACAGTCATAAAAACAAGAAAAGTCGATGTAGTTCCTGACTAAAATTTACTCTAAAGTTTGCAAAGAAATTCTACAACCTTGTTTCAACATTATTCTATTCTTCTTTTAAATATTTTAAAGTCCCAAATAAAAAGGTTGAGATAAATCGGTAAAACTGAGAACTGAACGTTTTCTCTGACTTACATAATGTGTGGGCATCTTTTTAAAATTCTTATGTCAGCATAGGATGTCCCTCCCTTTCTGTCCCTTTTTAAAGCACCTAATTAGGCATCCATCCATGAATGAAAATGCCTTGTGGGAGTTGTGGGATCCAGCACTATACACCAAGGGACCCAAAAGGAGTCTGCCCACCTGTGCATCTGGTAATACACAGACCTCAGTAAGGGCCATGGGACCAGGGGAGCCAGCAATCCTGCCCCAAACGCTCTTGGCTGTGGCCAGGGAAGACCTGGAGAGTGCTGACTTGGGAAAATACCCAAAGATGAGAGAGAATTTGTTGAAGTCCAGACTTCCCAAGAGGAGATTCCAGCATGCTGTTAGAAAAAAATATATATGAGTTTGCACACAGTGGCGAGGGTAAGAGGAACTTGGCCAGTGCTGCTTTTCCCCCCAGGACAACACAGTGAGGGGCTGAGCTATCCCTCGGGGACCTCTCCCACGGGGAAAGGGGAGTAGTGAGTGAGTGCCCAGCTACCCCCAGCTGTGAGGAACACAGCTGGAGAAACCCATTTCTCTCCAGAAGCGCCCAGTGCACACAGGCAGGACCTCCATGGTGGGTGGGAGGGAGGAGATCAGGAAAGGGGCAGATGAAAACATCAAAGGCCATTTAAGGGATGCAATTGCTGCTGACTGAGCTCAGGACTCCAGCAGGAAGCTCGCCCACAAGCCACTGGGAGCACCTCCCCTGAGGATCTCTCCACCAGCCACAGGCACCCCCAAGGCCCCAAGACTAAACACACACCTCCCCTCACTCTGTTGCTGGCTTGGTTCTGAGTGTGGTGGCGAGAGAGTCTGGTAAAAGCAGTGCCATCAGAAAAACAGACCAGGATCCGTGGGCAAGGGAGAAGCCACAAACTTGGGCTATAGCGCCACCTTCTGGAAACAAGAGAGGTTTCAGCAGCCAGCCAGGTGAGTTTTAAGAACCAGAGAAGACAGAAAAGCTTAAGAATCCTGCCACAAAAGAAAGCAAGATGTGTGACGCAGGTAGATACATATCAAGGCAGACAGAAAACCTCAGATGTAATAGCCCCAATGAAAAATACACCCCATCTGAAGGCAACTAGTAAAGCTCTGAGGAGAAGTCTGCTACTTCAAGCGCAAAAGCAGCAATGCAAAGCTATAAGGAACACGATGAATCAAGGAAACGTTGCACCAAAAAATAACAATAATCCTCCAATAACCGAGCTCAAAGGCACAAAATCTTGTGATCTAGCTGTTAAAGAATTAAAAATAGCTGTTCTGACAAAGTAAATGAGCTACAAGAAACAGAAAGACAATTCAGTGATGTCAGGATAAAAATATATGAACAAACTGAGAAATTTAACTAAGAGATATATATCATAAAAAAAGAACCAAACAGAAATTCTGGAGCTGAAGAGTTCAATGAGTGAAATGAAAAATGCAATAGAGTAGATCAAAAGGAAGACAGAGTAAGTTACCTAGAGAACAGGAACTTTGAAATAACCCAGAGAGGAACAAAGGGTGAATGAAAAAGAGTGAAGAAATCCTACATGACCTATGGGACTCAATGAAACATACAAATATCAGAATAATCAGATTTCCAGAAGGAGAAGAGAGGGAGAAGGAAGCAGAAAGTTTATTTCAAGAAATAATTGCTGAAGAACTTCCCCACCCTGAGGAGAAACATGAACATCCAAGTTCAGGAAGCTAATAAATCACCCCTTATCTCAATGCAAAATGACCTTCTCTAAGACATATTATAATTAACCTATCAAAACTCAAAGATAAAGAGACCATGGCTATCATCAAGAAGACAGGACACAACGTGAGCATGTGGAGGAAAGGGAACCCTTGTACACTGTTGGTGGGAATGTAAATAGGTTCAGCCAAATAGAAAAGGAAATGGAGGCGCCTCAAAAATTAAAACTAGAACTATCATATAATCCAGCAATCTCACTTCTAGGTATATATCCAAAGAAAATGGAAACAGGCTCTCAAAAATATATCTGTACTCCCATGTTGATTGCAGCATTATTCACAATAGCCAACTTATGGAAACAACCTAAGTGTGTGTCAACAGATGAGCGGATAAAGATGTGGTACATACATGAAATGGAACACCATTCAGCTTTAAAAAGAAGGAAATCCAGCCATTTGCAACAACAAGGGTGGATCTTGAGGGCATTATGCTAAGTGAAATAAGACAGAGAAAGACAAATACTGCATGGTATCGCTTATATATGGAATCTATGAGAAAAGCCAAACTCATAGAAACAGAATAGAATGGTGGTTGCCAGAGACTGGGGGGGGTGGGGGAATTAGGAAGAAGTTATTAAAAGGGTACAAATTTTCAGTTATAAGATGAATAAGGTCTGAATTTCTTAATATCATCAAATATCCATCATTGTTCAAATATCACTTATTGTCTCATCTTTCAAAATGCTTAGTTTGAACTTAAATTCAAACAAGATCCTTTTACTGCAATAGCTTAATATATCTCTCATGTCTCTTTTAATCTAAGAGGTCTGCTCCCAACTTCTCTCTTTTTTTCCATGGATTTTATTTATTGAAAACTGTCTTGTTTTTCCTATACACCTCCCCATATTCTGGATTTTGATTATTGCATCCTTGTGAAAGACTTTAGCTCATTCCTTTGTATGCTTTGTTCTGATATATATTTTCCTATACTTTTATTTAGAACCTTTGTATATACAGTCTTATGTTCCAGGGTTGGCACTTTTAAACATGATATATCTGAGTTTTTTAGACCAGTCATGATTATTTTAATAATGCTATTTTGGTTTTATTTTCATCATCTTATTTTTTGTTTTCTATTAGTTCCATTTTTTCTCTTTGGTCTTTGTTGCTCTCTTTTGAATTGATAGTAATTTTTTTAAAATTCCTCCAATTAAAAATATCTGTAGGTTTACGTGATATGTAACAGCTCTTTGCCCCAGAATTGTCTATCCCAGAAACCTGTGCATTTCCAATTTAGCATTTATCACAAGCATTTTTAGCTTACTTAAAAATAACAATAAACATTCATTGAGTGAAAAAAAAGATGAATAGAGTCTGATGATCTAATGTATAACGTGGTGACTATAGTTGATAACACTGTTGTATAATTGAAATTTGCTAAGAGAATAGAACTTAAATGTTCTTTCTCTCTCTCTCACACACACACACATACACACAAAGTGTAAATATGTGAAATGATGGATATGTTAACTAACTCAATGAGCAGACTCCTTTCACAATGTATACATATATCAAACTGTCATGTTGTACAGTTTAAATATCTTATAATTGTGCTTGTCAATTATACCTCAATAAATCTGAAAAAATAATAAATAAAAATATCTATTGAGAAAAAAGATAAGAGCAACTGAAACTTAAGTTTCATCATAAATCTACCTCTGTGAACATGACTTCGTGGCTCTGCACCATCTGGTTTCTTTATACTTCTCTGGCTTCATCCTTAGCTCTGCTCTGGGAGCGTCCACACACTGGCTTCCTCTGATGAATTTCAGGGTCTCTCACCGCAGGACCTTGGCTTATACTATTCCTCTGCCCAGAAAGTTGTGTCTCACCATTCTTGGAACTGTTCCTTTCCTCCTTGTTTCTAACAGACACATGAGTTGCTGCTTCCTCTCCCTCTTGGATACACTGATGTGGGAATATTACAGAGGGTGAAAAATGGTCACTGCCCCTCACTCATTCTTCTATAAAATAATTTTCTCTTAACTTGTATTTATTTTACACAAAGTAAAACTTATTATAAATACATATTCCTCAGACCAGATAAAAGAGAACTTCAGTTTCTTAAAAGTATAAAACCATGAAGCTGGAAAGTACCTAATCAAAGCTCTTACTAAATCTCCTGGCGTTGATCAAAACTAGCCACAAATTCTCTGTAACAACTCTCAACAAGCAGTGGAGTTTGTTTTCCCACATCTTGAATCTGTGTTGGCCCCGTGACCTGCTTTGACTGATAGAATGTGGTGGAATTAACACGGCAGATGTTCTAAGAATAGGTCCTAAAATGCTGCTGTCTCGTGAACAAGTGCAAGTTAGCCTCCTGGAGGATGACGGATGTGTGGAGGGGGGTCTCGGCCGTCATCGCTGGCTGCCCGCAGCCAAATGAAGCTGAACACGTGAGTGAGCCCAGCTGACACCACGTGGAGCAGAGACGGGATTGCTGACGGATTTCAGCCCAAGTTGCCAACCCACAAAATCATGAGCAAATAAATGGCTGTTGTTATAACGAGCTCATATTTGACGAAGAAACAGCTGATACACCTTCCTAACCCCAGTTGTCCAATAAAGATCTCCGTTCTCACTGGTTCACAGTTTAAGTGGTTCTAGAAGAAATATTAGGAGGGATCACACACCTTTCTGTATTCTGTGAGTCACAAAGAATTTACTAATTCAATAATACTTGCATTGCCATGTCATCATTATGTGCTGGGACGGTAAGATGCCCCTATGTGGATTCACGAGATTTTACTAAAACCCAGTGGCCACAGTGGGTTTATGAGACATGCATATGTTACCTGATATTGAAGTAGATAATTTAACAAACATTAATGGAGTCTGAAGATTTTCCGTTCATAGGTGCAAATATCATGCCAATTGACTCCAATGAGCTATGTCATAACCCACAGTCTAGAGGTTAATGTTCACTTCAAGAGTCAATCAAAGCCAACTCACAAACAAGGGAGAACACAAAGACAGAAGACCCCCCTACCTGCAGGCTGAAATCTATGCTGTGCCATGCCATGAGTCTCTGTCATGTCCTCTGTATTGCTGACTACCCAACTAGTCGCAGCTGACTTAGATCACGATTTGGCCATCTCGCAACTAAGCCTGGAATTGCAACCTTCAGCACTGATGCACTGCTATTCCTCTCTCCTCTTCTAGACCCCATTTCACAGTGGAAACAATCACAAGGCAAGAAGAGTCCCTTTCTCCCCTTCCTTCCTCCCTTCCTTCCTTCCTTCCTTCCTTCCTTCCTTCCTTCCTTCCTTCCTTCCTTCCTTCCTTCC
>NW_021703776.1:86794858-86838696 GCF_005190385.1 Monodon monoceros
TCCTTCCTTCCTTCCTTCCTTCCTTCCTTCCTTCCTTCCTTCCTTCCCTCCCTCCCTTCCTCCCTCCCTCCCTCTCTCTCTCCTCTAGCTGAGATCCTTTAACACAAAAGAAGTCCACCTTTCCAAATTCCAGTTGTACTGACTTTGTTGCCTTACCATGAACAAATAGAAACTTCTATTGCACTTCTATGTGATCTAGGGCTCTGAAATTAATTCAGGTCTGTTAGCAAAAACCTGACTGAACAGAAATGGGCCCTTTAGATCTTGTTTCTCCCCTGCTTTCATCAGTGAAATAGGATCTCCCAGACAGCAATAAAGAGGCCATGTAGTTAGAAGCCCCATGGACTTGTCAGCAGGATGGAGTCGAAAAGGAATGCTGGGGCTGAGGGGAAAGCCTTCTCATTGTGGGAGCAAGCACACACTTTTCAGAGAAAATCACAGCGGGTGTTTTGATACCTTGGACAGGTGCGCTGGGTGTGTAAGAAGTAAATGCAAGGTTTCAGGAAAAAAATATAAGAATAAAACTGAGCATACTGTTTCCATATGACCCAGCAATTTTGCTCCTTGGTATTTACCCAAATGAGCTGAAAACTTAGGTCCACACAAAAACCTGCACATGAATGTTTACAGCAGCTTTATTCAGAATTGCCAAAACTTGGAAGCAACCAAGATGTTCTTCAATAGGTGAATGGGTAAGCAAACTGTGATATGCCCATACAATGGATACTGGGAAAGAAAGAAATGAGCTATCAAGCCATGAAAAGACATGCAGGAAACTTAAATGAGTATTTCTAAGTGAAAGTAGCCAACCTGAAAAGGCTGCACACTGTATGATTCCTACCATATAACATTCTGGAAGAGGTAAAACTATGGAGACAGTAAAGAGATCAGTGATTGTCAGGGGTTGGAGGGGAAAGGGGTAGGGATGAATGGGCAGAGCACAGAGAAACTTTAGGGCAGTGAAAATACTTTGTATGGTATTTTAATTATGGATACGTGTCGTTATATATTTGTCAAAACCCATAGAACGTACAACATAAAGAGTGAACCTTAATATAAACTATGGACTTTAGTTAATAATAATGTATGGATAATTTTTGTAAACCTAAAACTTTCCCCCAAAATGAACCCTATTAATGAAAAAAAAAATGTCATAAGGATGAGGCTGTCCCGTCTTGAGACGGTCTATGTGCAGGGCCTACATATCCATGAGGCCCAGCAGGCACAGGGTCTAGGGCCCATGATATTTTTTAGGGACCCACAAAGATGTTTTAATTTCTTTAAAACTCAGGAGGAAAACATGAATATAATAACACATATATTGGGCTGGGTTTTTCTGTAACATCTTCCCTTAAGATGTTACAGAAAAACCCAAACGAACTTTTCGGCCAGCCCAATATAATCATAAATCCAGGCTTTATACCACCTCAGTCATAAAATATACTTTAAAATATATGATGGGAGAGGGGGCTCATAAAGGCACAAGTGTCCAGGACCCACAAATGTTATACTAAGGTCCTTGCTGTGTGGGCGTGAAACATAATACCCAGTGAATTTGGTTGTGGGCCTGCTCTATGGCTGGGGCTCAGCTGGAAATGAGCTAAGAGCTTCACACAGAGCTGGGATGTTAAGAAAAGAAGGGGCCTGGGGTTGTTCTTGAAGAAGCCTGGGCAAACAGCCTACTGGAAAAAAAGTAAAAAGCAAATTAGAAACTTCATGAGCGGGAATAGAATGGGGCTGGTTGGGAAGCTAGAGTATTTTCTGTGTAGGATAAGAAGCTGGGCTCAGAGGAATTAAGGCCTTAGGTACCAATTACAAAGGAACCTCCAGGTGGGAGCTGGATTCCTGGAAGCAGAGACCAGCTGAGACAGAAGAGTCCTGTTCTCAGGGTATGGGGATGCCAGAGGGAAAGACTCCTCTCTGGCTGGGTAGAGACTGAACAGGCCTGGAAAGCACTTCTGCTGGTTGTTTGTGTTACACACACACACACACACACACACACACACACACACACACACATGAAATCATTCCTGGCAGAAAACCTGTGTGTGTTCTTTGTCCATCACAGATAAGATTGCTACGGCCTTGACTTAGACCCATCTCATGCCTCTCATTTTACGTGAGTAAATGAAGCATATTTTATCAGCCCCAGAGATAAGCAATCCAACCAAAGAGTGCTTTCATGAGCTACAAAAGCTTATAAACGTTTTTATCGCCATTCTTTTTTTTGTTTGTTTTTGTTTTTGCAGTTGGCGGGCCTCTCACTGCTGTGGCCTCTCCCGTTGCGGAGCACAGGCTCCAGACGCGCAGGCTCAGCGGCCATGGCTCACGGGCCCAGCCGCTCCGCAGCATGTGGGATCTTCCCAGACCGGGGCACGAACCCGTGTCCCCTGCATCGGCAGGCGGACTCTCAACCACTGCGCCACCAGGGAAGCCCTATCTCCATTCTTGTAGCAAACTTACAAAATTAACAATGCCTGAGAGCAGTAGGTCTTACCCATAAATCCTCACTGAAGGCAATTAAAACCATCATTCCATTTAGTTGCTGCATTTTCATCAGTTTCAAAAGATCTTGGGTCGAGAAATACTACTGGGTCTGATTTGACTTCTTTGCAATGTGATATAATACAGTGGTTCTCCAACTTAGATGTGTGTAAGAATCACCTGGGGGGTTGTTAAAAAGGTAGATTCCCAAGGACCACATCCCCCCTCCACATTTTGGTTCAGTGGATGCAGGAATCTTCATTTTTAACAAGAATTTGAGTTGGTTTAGGTGCCAGTGACTGGTAGATCGTATTGTAAGAAATAAAGTAAGTCCTCAACATACTAACAAGTTCCATTCAGAGAGCGCGTTTGTAAGTCCAATTTGTTCGTAAGTCTAAGTTAGCCTAGGCACCCAACTAACACAATCGGCTATACAGTACTGTACTGTAATAGGTTTATAATACTTTTCACCCAAATACATAAAAACAAACACAAAAAATAAAGAAAACATTGTTACTCTTACAGTACAATGCAGTACAATACAGTCCAGTACCTTGAAAAGTACAGTAGTGCAGTATAACAGCTGGCATCCAGGGGCTGGCATCGAGTGAACAGGCAAGAAGAGCTACTGACTGGAGGAGGGAGAGGAGGTGGGAGATGGTAGAGCTGAAGGATCCTCAGCAATAGGAGACGGAGGGCAAGCTGAATTTCATTCATGCCTGACGTTGATGGCACAGGTTCTGGTTCCTTGCTGGATTCAATTCTATCTACCCTCTTGAAAAAATGATCCAGTGATGTCTGGGTAGTAGCTGTTTTTTTCTCGCCACGGACAACACAGGAGCGCTGCATTGCATTCTAAACAGCTGCTACAACCTTCATGTACTGTTCTATGTTCGGGTGCTGTGCCTCAGAAACTAACAGTGCCTCCTCAAATAAAGAAAATCCCCTTGCCATTTTCTGCGTTGTCAGTCTCTTCGGTTCTTCAGTTACTTCTTTCTCTTGTCTCTCTTCATCCTTTCTCTGGGCCTCCAGTTCCATCAGGTCTTCATTAGTAAGCTCCATGTTTGCATCTTTGAAAGTTCACAGCTTGAAGGTTCGTATGTAGGGAACTTACTGTACCTTCATGGTGCTCAAGGTATAATCTCTAGTGGAGAGAAGGGTTTCTCCACTTTTTGGGCACCTTAGGATCCCCCAGGGAGCTTTTTACAATGCCAGTGTTTTACCCTCAGACTTAGCAATTCCACTCCCATGTAAATATCCACCAGAAATATTCACCAAAAGATACATACAAGACTGTTTAAAGCATCACTACTTCATAATATCCCCAAACTGGAAAAATCCTAATGCTTATCAATCATGGAACAAGATGTCCTAGAGTGGAATACGACACAACAATAGGAATAAACAAACTACAACTTCATCCAGCAACATGGATGAATCTCACAAGCATACTTTTCGATGAAAGGGGCCAGACACACAAGAATGCACAACGTACGGTTCCATTAAAACATGTAAGTAAAGTTCAAAACGGGGCACAACTGCTCTATGGTGTTAGAAGTCCAGAGAATGGTTGTCCTTGAGGGTCTGGGGAGGTGGCGTGAGGGGCTTCTGTGTCTGTAATGTTCAGTTGCTTGCTGTGGGTGTGGTTACGTGGGAGCATTCACTGTGTGAAATTCATCAGCTTATGCCCAGGTCCTGAGCACTCGTCTTGAAGGGTATGTTAAACTTCAACCAAATATCTATTAATACTTAAGGCTAAAAAAAAAAAAAAAAAAAAAAGTCAGTGTCTGGGCTCTACCTGAGTCCAGTTAAATCTGAATGTCTTGTGTGAGTGTGGGCGCATGTAGGTGGGAGGTCACAGGCGTCTGCAGTTAGAAGCTTCCAGGTGATGCTACTGTACAGCTAAGGTCGAGAAACACTGCTCTAGAAAAAGCCTAATCTGGGTCTATAGCAAAGATCTTTTACTTATTAATTGTGTGACTTTTAAGGTGACAAACTGTCCCCTCAGATAAACTGACTGACCTGAACGGTTTACCTAACCTCTCCGAGCCCCCTCCTCTATCATAAGAGGTTGATAATGATGTCTACTCAGTAAAGTTACTTTGGACGTTAAATGGGAAAATTACACAAAAGCACTCGGCATCATGCTGACCGCATCCCTCCTCTCCTTCTCTCCTTCTCCAGGGTGGTTCCTCTTCTATCTGATTTCTCCCTTGCCTGACAGACTTTCTCAGGGGATCGTCTACCATTTGGGCTGTCTTCCTCCTTGAGAAGAAAGGGTGTCTTTACCTGGATAAAGATGGAGTTTTCAGGCACAACGTGGTGAATGCACAGGGCAGAGCACCGTGTGGAGTATGTGGACTAAATGTGCATAACACAACACTGTTTATATAAACTCCAGGGCTTCCCTGGTGGCGCAGTGGTTGAGAGTCCGCCTGCCGATGCAGGGGACGTGGGTTCGTGCCCCGGCCCGGGAAGATCCCACATGCCACGGAGCGGCTGGGCCCGTGAGCCATGGCCGCTGAGCCTGCGCGTCCGGAGCCTGTGCTCCGCAACGGGAGAGGCCACAGCAGTGAGAGACCCGCGTACCGCAAAAAAAAAAAACTCCAAACACAGGCACACTTCATACCAATAAGCATTATGAAAGCATTGACCAAATATGTTAGCATGATGTCCTGCATGAGCAATAGAAATAAAACAGGATAAATATGTAAACCCAACAGACAAAGAGGACTTTGTATGAAACAATGATGTTCATATTCCATGAGGTCAGTTCATGCACCTGACCCCCCAGAAACACATGAATGAGAAAACATAAACTGATATTTAGAAATGTGTATTTTTTATGGAAACAAAGACAAAAGCTCAGGAATCCAATACAGTTGGTTTCCTCCTACACTATCGGGACCCCCATGCCTGAGGACCCCTTCTCATGAGAACATGGTTTTCTGGGAAGCAGAAACGAAGCTTGAGAGCCTTCTCCTGTTCTGGCAATCTTTTCCCCAAATATGTTTTCTCTTATGCTCTCGATGATTCATTTATCCTTAATTACAAAGTTGAATATGTGCTTGATCAGTTTGGACGTCTGGGTTGCTGGTCGTGGATCATTGTAAGTCATCAACCCGCACAAACTATGAGAAAATAGATGTTTGTTGCTTTAAACCATTAGGTCTGGGGATGACTTATCATGCAGCAGCAGATAATACAGCAGAGAGTACCCTTCTCACGCTCGTGGACACATCCTGTTGGCCATCATCTGCCGTCTGCCAGGAACCACCACTCCGTCCAATGAGTGTGTAAAACCTGCACGCGGTGGCACCATTTCTGGGCATGTCAGCCACCTCCACTAGTTATTAGTGTCCCCGAGAATCCCCAGTGCCATCCCCCACCAGATGCTACAGTCTCTCTCCTTCTCTGGTGTTTGTTTATAGGGGTAGCAATAAGTGGAATACAGGGATTGGGGTGTGAGGGTAGCAGAATAGCACAAGAGTTAGTCGTGGAGCCTCTGGACTCTGAAGGCCCGTTTGCCTCTTGGCTTTTCCAGTTGACCTTGTACCTCTTTCTCAGTTTTCTCCTTGGTATAAAATGGGATTAATAATCATATCTACCTTATAGCACGGTGACAATTGAATTGGAGAATGTGTATGGCACTTAGCACAGCGCCTAACTATAAACAAACAAATAAATGGCTCTAGAGCCCAATAATCTGTATTCAAATCCCAGCTCCACCATTTACCTTGAACAAATTACTTAACATCTCGATGTGTCAGTTCCTCATCTATGAAATGGAGATAAGAAACGTATCTACCTCATGAGGCTACTGGAAGAGTAAATGAGCAAATACATGTAATATTATGTAGCACAGGCCTGTTAACAGTAATAACAATAATAGCAAACCGTAATCAGAATCACCTCTCTCCTCACCTGACAATGACGGCTTTTTTTTGCTTGTTTGTTTTAAGCTAGGTAAGACCTGTGCCTGGGTCACTCTTCCTGTGAGATAAGTTCTGAAGCACTTATTCCTCGTTTCGTCACAGAACTAAAACTTACTTTTTTTATATAAATGAGTTTGAAATTAATTTTTGATGGCATGAACTAAAAAATGGGCTGCAAGCAACTGCTTCTGGATGATTATATCCACTTCTGAAAATTTTCTGTTACACCTCCAGCTTACACTGGCTTTCTCCTTTAGGTCAAAGTCTTGACTTTGATTTCCTTGTATTTCAGGATTAAAATCTACTACATTTAGGATTCCTTCTCTGTAGTTGTCAGCAGGGTTTAGGGGAGACTTGCAAAATCCCACAGAGTGGGAATGGTAGCCGGTGTGGATCACCATCTATACACTGGCTTCCCCTGAGATATGACTCATCTCTCCGGTGCTTAGGTGTGATCATCCATCCCTTTGTGCAGTCATCCAAGATGTCCTTATCTCCATCAAGCCCTAGCCATACAGCCCACTCTATAACCTCCATCCAGCTCCCCTGAATATAATGTGTAGGATGAACTTGTACACGTCACAACTTTCACAGTCTCAGCCTTGAGATGTTCAGGGGCTCTCGCTCCTTCGGAAACCTTACCCTGTAACTTACACACTCAAGGCCTATAAGGTAGCAACAAAATAATTAACAGAGACCCCCAAGCTTGTCTTGCAGAGTACCAGGGAAACCAGGTATGGAAACACTAACAGCCCCTGCCACTGAGCATCACACAGGCACACTGAGGGACTAGAATGATTGATCACGAACCTTGGACATCATATGCCGAAAATCTACCAAGTGTAACGTATGGAACTCTCCTGATATTGCACATGCCACTCATGAAGAGACATGAAGGACATTCACACCTGCACAGAGGACTCCTGAAACTTCCTCTTAACTTTCCACCAATCGTTTCCGAGCCGCCTCCCTGTCTTACTCCCTACTTCCACGATAAATACCCCACTCAAAAGCCCACTGGGGAGACAGGGCTGAGCTATGCCTTCTGTCTCCTCACTTGGCTGCCCTGCAATAAAGCCTTTCTCTTTCTGCAAAAGACCTTTGCCTCTTTTGGTCTTGCTGTTACACAGGGCAACAGCCCCACTTGCTCGGTTACACTTCCTTTCAGCCAATTTTGCCAGTGGACGTCAGTAACCCAGCTGTTCTCCCAATGGGACACCCTGAGACTACCTCAGGCCCACTCACCTGGACACCTCCTGTGGTCGTGGCGATCCAACAGCTTTGGGAACCAGGAGATTCCATCCTAGACTTGGGGTCTTCCCCACAGCCTCACCCCGGGAAACGAGGCACAGTTCTCCTCTGCTTTAGGATGTCCCAACTCAATAGGGTATCCACAGATGCCTGAAGATATTAACAATAATCACCTCTAAATGTGGGACTATGGATGGGTTTTATTTTCTTACTTAATCTATTCTTCATTCTCCACTGATTTTTCTTTTTATATTTTACAAAGAACATAATACTAAAAAATGAAAGTTGTAAATAATTACTGAAACATCACAAACAGTAAGGTGTATTATTCTATAAATGGTAATACAAAAAAAAAAAAAACCTCTCAATTTTGAACCACATTTCACATGATAAACTAAAACAAATTTCCTTTGACCACATAATCCTGCTTCTGGAGAACAAGCCTAAAATTAATCAAAATGTGTCCAATGCTTTACTCACAATGCTATTCCTTGAAATATTATTTATAATAGAAACAAACTAGAAATAAACTAAATGTCTAAGAATAGGGAGAATGATTGAGTACATTATAACCATAAAACAGAATTTTTTACAACAACTAAAAATAGTTGATGTAAAAACAATTTTAAGAAGAGCATTTATGAATGTATAGAAAAGTTTATTTTGTGGTCCTAAGTTTAAAACTATATGTGTAACTGAGCAGGACCCTATGGGGCCTTCTTGGAACTGACCTCCCCGCATGTCCTCTGCCTGTCCCTTGTCAGTAGAAGAACTTAGGCAAAGAATAAATTTAATCAGAGAAGTGAGAAAATGCAGAAAGGAAAATAGTCAAGCAAGAAAAAATAATAATAGTTTAACCATTTAACAAAGTCAAGGACCTTTAGTTCCTCCGCAAGGGCTATAGATAATGTTCTGAGCCATGTCCTTCAAGCTCTATTCCAGATATTGAAACCCCCATCAAGTATAAGAAGTTAACTGTATGCTGCTCACAAGCATGGAGACCCCAGACCAGTTGGAACCAATAAGGTTGATGATGTCGACTCCCGATTTCCTCACCACCAACCTATCAGAAGAATGTCCATGAGCTGATCACACATCCCACAAGCCTCAGCACGTAGCCCCTTCCTCTTTTCCCTGTATATATATGCACAGAAACAGCACTCTTGTAATGGTATCATGAGTGGTGAGAATATAGATGATTAATATTTCCTTGCTTATAATCTACATTTTCTAGTTTTACTATAATGAGCACATATCATTTTGTTATCACAAAGCTTTTTTTCTTTAAGGAAGTGACAAGAATCACTAAATAAATATACGAAGAGTGTTAGCATCCTGTCCAGGTGGTTAACAGATAAACATATTCTTATACTCCTGTAATTTCCATGTTCTGAGGGAAAAAATTTGCAACTGTTGAGCAATTAGATAGGAACAAATTAAAATATATGCACCTTTTTTATTTTCCATTTATTAAACTAGCAAAAGAAAAGAAAAATGGATAAAATCTCTAAGTGTCACTCTCATAAAATAATCCATGCATTTTGAATCAGGGAGAACTGGACACAAGGTTGCAATATTTGAAGTTCATTCACATGAATCAATATTACAAAAGGCTGAAAGGGCTTTCCTGTTCTTTCCAGGGTTGGAAATGCCTGCCCACCCCCAGCCTCTAGCTCCTCCCTCTGCAGCCAGAGTCAGCACCATTAAGCGGGGCAGAAGACAACTAATCTGCTCCCTCACGACTGTTTTGCACTCACCGTGGCCACCTTTGTGGAGCTCAGTACTAAGGCCAACTTGGGCCTGGGCACCTGGAAGGTATGTATGCAAGGATTTGGACACCTACTTCCCTCGAGGGGCTTTGGACATTTTCTCCTGTCAGTAGGGAAAGCTCAGAGGCAAGGGTTTGGAGAGGTAAATGTTGGGCCCTGGAGGCAGGACCGAGGTTGCTTTGCTTTCTCAGGGCTGATTCAGGCTGCAAAGCTCCAAGACTGGCTTTTTCCAGCAGTGGTGAGAGCTTTGCTAGCAACTATCAAGTTTTAAGCAGTTTGGGGACTAAAAAACACACTTGCTTTCCTGGGCACTTTCTCAGCAGCCGTTCCCTCTCAACTCCCCCTGGCTCTGGGACACTTAGAGGGCCCTGGGTTGGCTGCTGTGGCCTGGGGGGTTGGGAGGAGGGGCTGGGAGGGCTCAGGAGGCTCTGGCACTTCATGCTGGCCAGGCAGCATCAGCAGTCCCTGGGAGAGTGTTGAGAATCAGAAGCTGAGACCCCACCCCAGGCTACTGAGTTGGAACCTGCTCTTTAACGATCTCCAGAGCATAGTAGAGTCTGAGAAGGCTGTGACCACAGGGAGGGTAGTCCCAGAGAGAGGGGCGCCTGGGCTGGGAGTCGGGGAGCTCGGGTTCCCCAGGTGTTGCTAGAGTGAGCTGGCAAAACCCAGAAAGGCACTCCCAGTGCTCAGGGAAGCAGATTGCGGAGCCTCTCTTAGGATAAGTTTAAAATGTCTTCCCATCACTTTCTAACTGCCTTCGCTCTCACTTCCGTCCGTGATGGCGCCATCCTAACTAGTTCCAGTTCTCTACTTACCTTCTTCCCTCTTGTCCCTCTGTTGAGTCTTTCTCCTCTGACTCTGTCCTTCTCTGCACCTGGTTTTCTCATCTCCTCTCTTGGGTTTGAAGGTAGGCTCCCTCCTAGTCCCAGGACTGCGTCATTCTCAGGAAGCTCTCTTGGATAATCTGGGCGAGCAGATTAATTCCAGCTTGATTCATCCCAGCTTCTCTTGCTTGAACAGGGCTGCTTTTCTCCAAATCAGAGCTTTGACTTTGACACAGATGTGACAAATAATTGCTTCCAGATCTCCAGGGAATCTGCTCACCTCGTCTAAATTTACCCAAAAAGGGGACTTCCCTGGTGACGCAGTGGTTAAGAATCCGCCTGCCAATGCAGGGGACATGGGTTTGAGCCCTGGTCCAGGAAGATCCCACATGCCACAGAGTAATTAAGCCCGTGCGCCACAACTACTGAGCTTGCGCTCTAGAGCCCTTGAGCCACAACTACCGAAGCCCGCGCGCCCAGAGCCCGTGCTCCGCAACAGAAATCACCGCAGTGAGAAGCCCACGCACCGCAATCAAGAGTAGCTTCAGCTCGCGGCAACTAGAGAAAGCCGGCGCACAGTGTGGAAGACCCAACGCAGCCAAAAATAGAAAAATAAATAAATAAATTTATTTAAAAACCCCCACTAATCTGAAAAAATATAAAGCTAGATGAACTGGAAGATTGGGATTGACATATATACACTAATATGTATAAAATGGATAACTAATAAGAACCTGCTGTATAAAAAAATAAATAAAATTCAAAAATTCGAAAAAAAAAGAATATAGCACTCAAAGCAGTATTGTATAAAGATATAATCAATGTGATGCCAAGTATTTGGTACCAAGTATTCATCAAAGATACCATATACTTTTGGTCTTTATATTTGTACAATAATTACTTTTTAAAAGACAACTTAAAAGTTGGATTACTAAGTTCAACTATGCTTCGTCAATATTTCTTCTTCTAGCCCTACAAAGCAATACTGGATCTACTCTAATAAATGATTTTTCATTGGAATAAATAAATAAAAAGTTTACGCAAAAAATTATGTTCAGAATTTCAGAATTAGATGTAAGGATTATGAAGTGAAACATTTTCAAGGTGTAGGGATGGTGTAATTTTTAAGGCTTATGTGTTTACCAGTGAAGGTAAAGTAGGGTGTAGTGATTGGGAGGGGCATCCAGGGATGCTTCTTTCTTTTATTTTTATGTATTTATCTGGCTGCTTTGGGTCTTAGTTGGGGCATGCAGGTCGCGGTGCGTGGGCTCTTGGTTCTGGAGCGTGGGCTCTAGAGCGCTTGGGCTTACTTGCCCCACAGCATGTGGGATCTTAATTCCCCAACCAGGGATGGAACCCACATCCCCTGCATTGGTAGGTGGATTCTTAACCACTGGACCATCAGGGAAGTGCCCAGGGATGCTTCTGAATGTGTTTATTATTTCATGATGAAAGAAGAGGTTTGAAAAAGATTTTGTGAAAGATCAGTATTAAGTGCTTTTTTTTCAGTTTGGCTTTGCTAGATTAGACAGAATGTGGTATTTTTAATGCCCTTCCTCCCTCCCTTCCTTCCTCCCCTCCCTCCTTTCTCTTTCTTTTTTTTCTTCCTTCCTTCCTTTCTTTCTTTTTCTTCCTTCCTTTCTTCCTTTCTCTCTTTCTTTCTTTCTTGCCTTGCGGGGGTCGGGGGGAGGAATAAACCCCATTCTTACAAGGTTTTCTATTTCTCCCTTTTCTGAAGCAACAATTATATAATGCCTTGCATCCATTGACTCTTAGGTGTGTGCCCAGTGCTGTGCTGCAAACTTGACATTCATTGTGGCCCTTAACACAGTGACCTCACGAGGCAGGTGCTATTGTTATTATCCCCATTTTGTAGACTAGGTTTAGAGAAGTTAAGTAATCTGCTCAGGCCACACACCTAGTATGCGATGAGCCTGGATTTATGCAGTAATGACCATTTTCTCTCTCTGAAGATTCCTTTGAGTTACTTCAAAATCCAGTCTTCAGCCTGGTCATTAGAAAGAGGTTGCAGTCTCTTCCACACACCTGGAGACAGCTCCCGGCTGGAGGGTGAACCTGGATTAGAAGGGAGTGGGCTTGAGCGAGGATACGACATGAGGCTATAATCATAAAGTTAATTCACTTTCCTTCCTTCTCTTTTGAAAAGTTTTCCAAAGCATGTTTTCTTCCCAGGTGTCCCCTGGAAAAGGGGATCCCAGGGAAACCTTGGTTTGGAGAAGCTGGGCTGTATAGGAGAGCCTGTTGAAGGTGGTCTGGGGATAAGAGTCTATGATGGTCTTTTCTTTTTCCTTCCAGTCTACCCCAGGCAAAGTCAGAGAGGCTGTGAAAGTGGCCACTGACATAGGATGTCGCCTAAGCACTTGGACTGTGCTTATGCCTACGAGAATGAGCATGAGGTGGGGGGAAGCCATCCAAGAGAAGATCTGAGAGAAGGTTGTGAAGCAGGAGGTGGAAGGACTGCACTTCAAGGCAGGCAGAAGTATTGGATTTGGTCAGCACCCGGAACTCTGCCAGCCTTTGCTCTAAGTACTCTGGTCATTTTCCCCGCTGCCTTTATAACATCCCTGGATACAAACATCCACACTCTAGCTCAGTATTGGTGTGCAGAGACGCTACTGCTACCTTACCCATCTCGACTGGGTTTTCCCTTTGTGGGGATGGCTCCATTGAGCCATGGCGGTGCCCTTAGCATCCCCGTTCCCCATCAGTGGGCTCCATCTGCCCCGTGGCAGTTAAAAGCTAAGGCTGCAGTCAGAAATGGATCCTGAAGCTCCACCTTTTTTTTTTTTTTTTTTTTTTTGCGGTACGCGGGCCTCTCACTGTTGTGGCCTCTCCCGTTGCGGAGCAACAGGCCCCGGACGCGCAGGCTCAGTGGCCATGGCTCACGGGCCCAGCCGCTCCGCGGCATGTGGGATCTTCCCAGACCGGGGCACGAACCCGTGTCCCCTGCATCGGCAGGCGGACTCTACCACTGCGCCACCAGGGAAGACCTGAAGCTCCACCTTTCAGCACTGTGGTCTCAATGGTTGTGGCCCAGACATTCTCAGCCAGCAGGTATTTTGGAAAATGGTGGGAGCGTTTTTTATTGTCATATATGAATTTCATTTTAGTTCAGTCTAGTAAAAGGCAAGTTACAAAATGTTATTGAAAATCCTTTCCTCCTGCTTTCCTCTCTCTCCATGGGCTGAATGGAAAATTCCTCTTCACGCTTTGGTTAATCCTTATGACGGTGGATCCTGTACCAGCTACTCCTGTCCCAGAGAGGACTAAACCAAGCCAGGATCCCTGGGGTCCCTCTAGCACTGCCCAGAGGTGTCCCTTTCTATGACAGGCCATGGAGGAACTGGTGGACGAGGGGCTGGTGAAAAACATTGGGATCTCCAACTTCAACCACTTCCAGATCGAAAGGCTCTTGAACAAACCTAGACTGAAATACAAACCAGTGCTTACCAGGTAAATTCTGTTTAGTAAAGGGTAAGGGTCCTGCGCTATTACTTGTTAAACATTTGGAGGCAAGTTCAGTGCTTTGCACTGAGTCTCATTTGAAGGTCAGTCATCAGGTACTTCGTTGGTCATGTGAGACAGCTCTTGGGGTCTGGTTTAGCCAGGCTAGCAGTGGGCAGTGTTTGGCTTCTGCTTGACAGTCTTTTATTGTGTGTAGAACTCCCTATGAGCAGCTCAAAAAGCAGGTGGACTTTCCTAGTGATGAGGATTGTTCCCTTTTACAGATTGAGTGTCACCCATACCTCAGGCAGGAGAAATTGATCCAGTACTGCCAGTCCAAGGGCATCACTGTCATGGCTTACAGCCCTCTGGGCTCTCCAGATAGACCTGGGCGAGGCATTTGATCTTTCTCTTGACATTCTTTAAGAAAAGCCATCAGATGGCTAGTGGGAAGCTGTTGCTTAGCACAGGGAGATCAGCTCAATGCTTTGTGACGACCTAGAGGGGTGGGATAGGGAGGGTGGGAGCGAGGCTCAAGAGGGAGGGGATATAGGGATATATGTATACATATAGCTGATTCACTTTGTTGTACAGCAGAAACTAACACAACACTATACTCCAATAAAGAGTATAAAATTATACTCCAATTATACTCCAATAAAGATTATTGGAAAAAATAATACTCCAAAAAATTATACTCCAATAAAGATATATATTTAAAAAAAAGCCATCAGAAAGAAAAATACATGTAATGCAATGTGCCTGGCATACTCAAACAGTGGGGAAAATATGGTAATGTTTCAAAAAACAGCAACATGCCTGACCCTCTGGAATTACTCCAGTTCAGCCACCCAGCACTGGATCAACCTTTGCAAAATTACTGACGCTTCAAAGCCCATGGGTAAGACATGAAGCTTTCAAATCCTGCTGCCTTGTCTCCCACATGGAGAAGACTGATGATCAGCCTTGGGACCATCGCTGGAGTAATATTTATTTACATATGGTAGCCATGGTGATTATTCACACCAGCCATCTTTCTCCCTCTAGTGCCAAGGGTCCTTAATCTAGGACTCTTCCCTACTGGAGGATCCCAAGATTAAGGAGATTGCTGCAAAGCACAAAAAATCCACAGCCCAGGTACAAGGTATATAGTTTCTTTTCCGTCCAGCAGATCAGTCTTGTGTTTTATTCCTTGTGCTGTCTTCATTTAACTCCTTGAAGGCGAAAAAAACAGGAAAGGAAGCCCACTGAGGCCCTTCCTTGAAAGCCTGTTTGTTTGGAACTCCAGGAAATCCCATGGTTATCACTGAAACAAGGATGGCATCTAACAGCTTCTGTTGAGTCCTGTAGTCCAGGAAGAAGAGCATGGCTATACAGCCAAAAGATCTGGGTTCAGATCCCAGTTCCACTACTTATCAGCCTCATGACCCCGAACACTGTCCCAAGCCACTTTCCTTATTTTTAAAAAAGGAAGGTTATGAGGGCCTCCCTGGTGGTGCAGTGGTTGAGAGTCCACCTGCCGATGCAGGGGATACGGGTTCGTGCCCCGGTCTGGGAAGATCCCACATGCCGCGGAGCGGCTGGGCCCGTGAGCCATGGCCGCTGAGCCTGCGCGTCCGGAGCCTGTGCTCCGCAACGGGAGAGGCCACAACAGTGAGAGGCCCCCGTACCGCAAAAAATAATAATAAATAAATAAAATAAAAAAGGAAGGTTATGGAGTTGTTGTGCGGATTAAGGGAGACACTGGCAGAGGTCTGACAAGCTTCTGATAGTTATAAAGTGCTCCGTCAATACTAGCTGTTGTACTAAAGATACAGTGAGTGGCAGAGATGTTTTATTTTTCTGAAACAAAGTAGAGGGAGCAGTCCTTGTAGATAAGTGGAAACACCACGTCCCCTTCTGCATGGGTTCTGATCAGGTTCCATATCCGGAGGAACGTCGTCGTAATTCCCAACGTGACGCCAGCACGCATTGCTGAGAACTTTCAGGTAAGATTCCAGCTGGTTGGCCCTGGTTTTCTCAGTGGAGGAGGGGACGGGAGAGATTCCCTCACCAGGCCTCTCATGCTGTCCCTGAGTTTTCTGTGGGCTTTTCCCCCTTCCCAGCACCTTGCAATCTCTCAGGCCAGGGAGCTGACCTCAGAGCTGAGATGAATGACTAAGGATGGGCTGGGGGAGCAGCCGGTGAGGTCCTGTCAGGTCTGAGCACAGCTGTACCTCTGATCTGATCACGGGGACTCTGCTATCTTGAGGATATGAAGATTTAAAAGAATAAAGAATAATAATAACCAACATGCATGGAGAATTTACCCCGTGCCAGCACTATTCGGAATGCTTTTTGTATGTGTTACTCACTGAATCCTGCAAGCACCCCTTGGAGGTAGATACTCTTACTCACATTTTACGGAAGATGAAATGCAGGAATGGGGAGGCCAAGGAACTTGCTCAAGGCCACCCAGGTTTTAAGTGGCTGAACCAAGTTTCAAAGGCTCTGGGAGATCTTTGGTTTCGCTGGCAATCAAAACGTCATCTACATACTGAAGTAAGGTTCCTTCGTATAACTGTAGGTCCATTAGCTCTTTGGCTAGGGCTTTCCTGAAAATGGTGGGGGCGTTCTTGAATCCCGGGGGGAAGCACGATCCAGCAAAACTGCTGTTTCAATTTGGTCTCTGGGTCATCCCATTCAAAAGCAAAAAATCCTGAGATTCGGGATTTAAGGGTGTGCAATAAAAGGTGCCTTGTAGGTCCCAAACCGTAGGGCCAGCAGAAATCCCAGGATAAAGTTGTAAGTAAGGTATAGGGGTTGGCTACCACCAGATGAATGTCCTCAGCTATCTGATTTATTGCTCTCAGGTCCTGTACAAAGTGGTATTCGTGGGTCCCCGGCTTCTGGACTGGTAGGATGGCAGTGTTGTATGGTGACTGGCAGAGGCAGATGAGGTTATGTTCAAGGAAGGCAGATATCACTGGCTGGATTCCCTTTCTGGCATGTTCCCTTAAGGGCTATTGTTTTAAGTTCGGGATCTTAGACCCTGGATGGAGTTTCACCTGTACAGGTGTTACCATCTTTGCTCTTCTTGGCCTCCTATCTGCCCAAACATCCTATCTTACCTTCTGCAGGATCTCTTCAGGAAATTCCAGGCACTCAGTCTTTCCTAGCTATAGTAATGTTGCTTGAAGCGAGCAAGTTTGTTCTGGCGGCACCTTAATGTCCATCCTTTCTTGGGAGAAAGTGACTCTTGCATTTAGTTTACTCAAGAAGTCTCGTCCCAGCAGAGGTATTGGACACTCAGGCATGTACAGGGAAACTGCTTCAAATAAGTCTCTCCTATCTGACACTCCAGTGGCTT
Source organism: Monodon monoceros (assembly GCF_005190385.1). Classification (NCBI taxonomy): domain Eukaryota; kingdom Metazoa; phylum Chordata; class Mammalia; order Artiodactyla; family Monodontidae; genus Monodon; species Monodon monoceros. The sequence continues at coordinate 86,811,936 of NW_021703776.1, forward strand.
CCAAAAGGGCTTTTGGAGAGGTTTTGGAGACAGTCACTATCTCTGAGGAGGCTCTGGCCGGTTTAGAGTTTAGCACAGAGAAGGTAGGTCTGGTATCAATCAAAAAATCAACAAGCTTATTTCCCACAGTCATTTTTACCCAGGGCTCCTTGTGGGAAATATCAGTGGAGCCAGTAGTTCCTAGGGGAGACCCTGGGCCCTGTCATTCTTGGTCACTATCAATCATCTGGGGCATCAGCGGAAGGGGCTGTGAGCAAATTATTTCCATATCTGTGGTTTCCCTGGCACTCTGAAAGACAAGCTTGGGGGTCTCAGTTCATCATTTTGTTTCTACCTCATGGGCCTTGTAAATGACAGAGTACGGTGTCACACTTCCCATCCACATTTTTATATTTTTGCTATTTATTTATATATCCATAAATAATCTATGAGATTGTTTTGGGTGTTTTATAAAATTAAAGAAAAATTTTCCTTCATGTGATTATGATTATGATTTCCTTAATTAAAAAGCTTAGTTATAGGATAAAAAGATTAGGTTCCTATTAATAAGTTATATGACATTTTTTGTTTCACTTGAATTTAACCAAACAGAGGTGAATTAAAATGCTGATATAGAGAAATATTTTAAAAAACAACTTCCTAGTTTTTCCTGATTTCACTTTTCACATTTACATCTCGAGCAATGAGAACTTTGCAGGCCTCAGACCCTTCAATCTCACAATTCTAACCAAGACAATGAATCCATCCTAAAATTTGTTCACTGATTTTGGATTGCTGGGAATAAAGCCACACTAGTCATCAGCTAGACCTGAATCCAGTCTAAGATACACACTACAGGTGTGTGTTAAATTAACTCTTTCTACTCTATGATTATGTGATTATGTAGTGCACTTGCCTTTTCTTACGGGGAGAGAGGTTGGGGAGTGATGGGGAGGGGAGGATGGTGAGGCGGGGTGTGGAAAAGGAAGGCAGCTTGTCATGGGAAGTAGGGGACCAGGGAGTGGGTCCTCATGTCCCAGGTATGTCTCTCCACCCGTATTTTTGGATTGAGCTGGAAAGATGGGTACCAGCTAACTGGAAATCTGGGAATCACTGCTGCTGTCCTACAAGTCCCAGGGAGTCTCAGGACTAGACTGGACCCATTAGTATTTAAGTCAGATCTGGTAAATGCCAGCCAGATGGGACCAAACTCCAACTGGGACCTGGAGGGATTTGACTTTCTCAGTAAGACCCCATAATGCCCAACCTCTCAGGCCTGCTTTAGTCATTCATTAACTTGCAATAATTGCATTTTACATGACTAGAATTTTGTACCCTACTTATTGCATTATTGTGAGATTTTGCTATTTTGCTCTATATTATAGAGTTAAAAGGGGTACAGATTAGAGAGAGGCTCCTGTAGAAAATAATTTCCAGTAAAATTTGAAAGGACCCTCATCAGTGAACACTGTTGGAAATAAGCTTTTTTTTTTGCTTTAATATTGAGTACACATGAGTATAAGAGTGAAACATAAAACTGAACGTAAAAACCATGCAAAAATAATAGGCTGTAAAGAATCTTGGAAAAAAACATTTGCCATGAATGTGACAGAAAACAGATGAGTAATTTTCTTACAATCAAAAAAGCTTATTCAAATCAGTAAGAAAAATCTAAGATGTCAAAAGAAAAGTTGGTGAATGAAAATTGGCCAATAAACAACATGAAAAGTTATTCATACTAGTAACCAAAAATGCAAATTATAACAAGCTATCTACACTATCAAATCAATAAAGCTTAAAATAAAAGAAAAATCTATCTAGCAAAATAAACATGTAAGCAGGTTTTTTTTTCTATGTGGTAACCAGTGAATTTCATGTTTGTTATTCTCTTACATAATTTTCGTATTTTCTGAAATAGGAAATTCATGTTTACAATCAGAGATGTAAACATTAAACATTTTTTAAGCATTAAAAAAAATAACAAGGATCCAACTCAATCACTTATTTGACACACCTATGGGGAAAGTCAAATCAAAGAAACATTTTTACTTGAAGTCATTTTCATTCAGTTGGTCTTTCAACTTTAGAAAACAAACACCCTGAGTGTACTACACGGTGGAATGTGATTACATTGTATTTAAAATTCTATCCAGTTTGTTTTTTTCTCATTTGTTGTCAGTAGGGTAAAAGTTTTCCCAGCAACTCCAGGGAAGTGCTGCCTTTCAGCACTTTTGTTGGTTCAAAATGGTCAGGCCCCACGTCAGTTAGAGAGAGATGGAAAGACCAAGGAGAAGACTTTGACCATTGTTTAAAAGTTACCCACGATAGGTGGTTGCAGGTTACCGTGTTTGTGGCCTCGGGCCTTTGCCCGGGTTATTCTCAATGCTTGGGATGCTTTATCTACCTTCAGATAGTATGAGTGATTCTCTGCCTCATAGTCTTCAGCTCTTTGCTCATTTATCATCTACTCAGGAAGCCCTTCTTTCCCCACCCTATTTAAGATTAATCCATCTTCTCTGGGGCTCCCTCTTTCTCCTCTCTGTTTTCCTTTTTTCCATAGCATGTATTTACCTAACATATTATGTGTTTTATTTATTTGTTGTTTGCTTGCTTGCTTGTTCTGTTTCTACCTAATAGAATGTAAGCTCTATGAGAGCAGGAATTTTTGTCTGTTCATTTTTATTTTATTTTTATTCTGATGTTTCAGATGAGAAAACTGAAACCAGGTCTCTTAATTGTTACAACCCATGGTGCCTACCTACCTACCTACCTACGCTGAAGTGATTCTATGAAGGACTCTACAACTAATCATAAATTATATTAATTACTGTTATGGATTAAATGTTTGTTACGGAATTCACATGTTGAAATTCTAACTCCTAATGTGATGGTATTAGGAGGTACGATTTTGGGGAGGGGATTAGGTCATGAGGGTAGAACCCTCATGAATGGGATTAGTGCCCTTATAAGAAGACACAGGAGATCTCCCTCCCCCCCCCCCCCCCCCCCGCCTCTCTCTCTCTCTCTCTCTCTCTCCTCGCTGCCATATGAAGATACAATGAGCAGATGGCCATCTGCAAATCAGGAAGTGCCAGATCTGCTGGCACCTTGATCTTGGACTTTGCAGCCTCCAGAACTATGAGAAATACATTCCTGTTGTTTAAGTTACCTCTAGCCCATGGTAACTTGTTATAGCAGCCCAAGCTGTCTAAAACAGTTACTAAGGGGAAAGAGTTCGTTTACGGTGGAGAAAGGTGGCAGATACCTCTGGTATTAGTTTTCTACTGCTGTGTAACAAATCATCACAAATGGCTTGAAACAACATCCACTTACGATTTCACAGCTCTGTAAGTCAGATCCAACTGGGTTCTGCGCTCAGGGTCTCCCAAGACTGAAATCAAGGCGTTGGCCAGGCTGGAATTTCATCGGGGGGAGGCTTCGGGGAAGAATTTTCCTTCAAACTCATTCAGGTTGTTGGCAGAGTTCTGTTCCTTGTAGCTGTAGGACTGAGGTCCCCATTTCCCTGTGGCTGTCAGCTGGGGGCTGCTCTCAGATCCTGGAGGCCAATCACAGTTATTTGCCACAGGTTTTCTCCAACTCAACAAGGTAGACCTCCCTGGAGTTGAATCCCTGTCACACTTTGCATTTCTCTGACTTCCCCTTTTGCTACCAGCCAGAGAAAACTCTGCTTTGTAAGGGCTGATGTGATTAGACTAGGCCCACAGATAATCTTCCTTTTGCCATATAACTAAGCAAAATCATGGCAGCAACACCATGGGCCAAGGTCATAGGGCCACCCTAAAATTCTGCCTACCACCCCACCTTAATCAAGTGATCAGTTTAACATTATCAGTAATAGGACAAATTGAAATTATGTATCACCTGCTAGGAGGCAATGAGAAGAAGCTAGCATCACATCTCTGATATCCCTGCCAAAGTTGTATAACTTGAATACAAACATGAGGAAACATCAAACAATCCCATCAGGAGAGCTGTTCAACAAAATCAGTGGTCATGTATCAAAATGGCAAAGCTGAAGCTCAAAGGGATGGAAAAATAGAGTATTCCTTTCTACAGCATATTAAGAATATAATTAATGTTTTTCAAAGTACGCAGAAATGCCAAGGGTTTTGTCAAGGTCCCAGGCCACTCCTTTATATAGCAATAAGCAGGGTTTTAAATAGTTTTTTTTTAATTTTAAAAGGAATTAATATTTACTGATTTTTTTTACATATTTCTCCTAGAATTCAGCACGCAATAAATACATAGGACTACTTTTTAGTTTCTGTTTTTTAAAAAAAATCAGCCTTTTCTTTTTTATTTTTTATTGTCTTGGTGACCTTAGTCTCTAGACATGACCAGAAACAAGGTCATGAGGTTCCACTTTTTGAGCAGCCCCACTGCCTTCTATGTGTATTGTTTCTCTGCACTTTGCACTACCATGTCCAAACATCAATACAATCTAATCAATTGTTACATGGTTGGCCAAGTTCCCCACACCATGACTTTGCATATGCATCCTCCTCACCCTGTCTTTGGATCTGGGGCTTTGGGCTTCTGATCCAAGGCTGTCGCTCTCTCTCCCAGCAAGGCAAGGGCAGCGGAGTCAGAGGCGGCAGTCCTCTGAAAATCAAATTATCCACAAGCCCCAGCTCATTCTTTCTTTTCACAACCTCTTTTTCCTGTTAGTTATTGTAATAAAGCAACACACACATCACCGAAATATATTCTTCAGAGTAAATCAAATACCGAGTATTTTCTTATAAGTCCAGAAACAGGTTAATAGATTGAAGTTAGAACCTACAACTCTTCCAAAAGTATTAATAATTGCACATGTGCCAAAATAAAGCTCCCTCTCTTCTGCCTGCCTCTCAGATGATGTAGCTCTTCTTGGACCCCACACTTCCCACTTCCTGGCAAAAATGTGAAACCAGCTAGTTCTAAGGGCCCTTGAACTCCTGAACTAATTCCTTAATTTCTGCTTAGGATTTCAGAGGAAAAAGAATGATCTCAGGAAAATACGCCCCTCTACTTCTTTCTTCTCTGATTTCAGAACTTCAGATGTGCAGCTTCTTTCAGATTTGCTTGGTTTATTTCTAAACCAACAGGTGATATTCAAAAGCAGAAAATACTGCTGTAACTGTTGTGTGCTAATGTTCCGTAACTTATTTCATTTCTACCTGTAAGCTGGAAGCCAAGCACCCAGACAAGGATTTAAATATTTGCTTCATCCTAACTATCAACCGTGTAACATCATCCAGTATGAACCTGTGAACTGAAAAAAAACCCCGCACAATGTGAGGGCTGTGAGTTAAGTTATATTCATGTTCTTACTGAGGACTATAGCCCAGGAGACTATGGCCTCTTGGTAGCTCTGAGAAAGTACTCCGAAGAGGTAGGGGGGAAGGCTAGCTCATATATGATTTTTTTTTGGGGGGTGCTGGGGAATATGCGCAGTCAAGTATGCATCTTGGTTAAAGATTGCTGCTAGTCATGAAGAACAGGTAACTCAAGTCAATGATTTTAGTGCTTTACTATGTATGGGAAAATGCAAGAAGCTGGATTCATTAAAGTTCTTCCTGAGATACAATACATCTAACTATCTAAGGGGCCTGCTCGTCAGAAGCACAGAGCATCCTGTTATCATCTTCATTTCCTCTGTCTGGAGCACAGAGTTTTTCACCCTGTTATCGCCTTAGTCTCTTCTGTCTGAAGTAAGGGATGCACTGTTGGTCAGCCACTGCAGTGGGTTCATATTCGTAGAACTGGATGGTGAGCAAAACACTCTTTGTTCTTCTTCTGCTTGCAAATCTACCAGTGGATAAGTGGCACATTCACAGCTGCATGCTCTACAAGCTCTGCTGAACAGATAGGTTTGTCTCCCTGGAGTTATGCCCTGCTTCTGTGTATGAGGTAGGCCAGAGCCAGCAGCTGAGGGAGCCCCAAGGCTAAAGGGCAGCTGTGCATTTTGGGCTGTGGCAGAAATGATAGGGCTGATTTAAGAGATTCACCTGGTACCAGCCAGGCTAGACTCACAGGCTATCAATGCTGGTGGGGCCTTAGAGGCACTGAAGGTCTTCCAGGTCTTCAAACATCACAGTCTGGCTAACGCCCAGCCTTCTCTTCTGCCAACTAGTATTCAGAATTCACTTCTGCCCACTAGTATTCAGAAAAATCTTGTGTTGAGAGAGGTCTTTCTTATGCTGAGGTAAAATTTGCCTTCCTATATCTTCCACTTATAGATCTCAATTCTGTATGCTGTGACCACAGAGCATCCTGATCCTTGTGTAATAAGGAAGAACAAATCTGACTCCATATTGGATCTGTTTCTTTTACTTTAACCTTTGTATTCTATTGCTTTTGCTACAAGTTAGTCACTAAAGGGATGTTGCCTAAAATATACATAATGGCCTATCTCTGGGAACCCTGCTTCCCATGCAATGAGCATTAAGTTAAAATACCTTTGTTTAGGGCTTCCCTGGTGGCACAGTGGTTGGGAGTCCGCCTGCCGATGCAGGGGGCGTGGGTTCGTGCCCCAGTCTGGGAAGATGCCACCTGCCGCAAAGCGGCTGGGTCCGTGAGCCATGGCCGCTGGGCCTGCGCGTCCAGAGCCTGTGCTCCGCGGTGGGAGAGGCCACTGCAGTGAGAGGCCCGCGTACCGCAAAAAAAACAAAAACAAAACCAAAAACCTTTGTTTAGCTCACAGGAAACATCCTGACCAGGCCCACCTGTGAATCGCTGCAGGAAAGAAGAAATTAACATAACCCCTCTGGAGTATGGCCAGAACCAGGAAATATCTGCAACAACTTATTGCCTTTTTTACTTTACCTCTTCACCTCCCCCTCTTCGTTCTATAAAAGAAACTAGCATCCAAACCTGGGTAAGACAGTTCTTTGGGACATTAGTCCACCATCTTCTCAGCCTGCTGGCATTCCGAATAAAGTCGCTACTTCTTGCTCCAGAAATTTGTCTCTCAATTTATTGGCTCGTCATGCAGCGAGCAGTACAAGTTTGGACTTGGTAATGCTGAGAAAACCCTCCAAATATTTGATATAGCTGTTATAGTTCTATGTTATACCCAGTTGTTTTGGGTAAATATCACCAATTAATTGATACAGATGAATGGATAAAGAAGATTGACAAAAAAAAACCACACACACTAAACACACTCACACACACACACACACACACACACACAAAGAAGATTGACAGACGAATGGATAAAGAAGATGTGGTACATATATACAATGGAATATACTCAGCCATAAAAAGGAATGAAACTGGGTCATTTGTAGAGACGTGGATGGATCTAGAGACTGTCATACAGAGTGAAGTAAGTCAGAAAGAGAAAAACAAATATCGTATATTAACTCATATATGTGGAACCTAGAAGAATGGTACAGATGAACTGGTTTGCAGGGCAGAAATTGAGACACAGATGTAGAGAACAAACGTATGGACACCAAGGGGGGAAAGTGGCAAGGTGGTGGTGGTGGTGGGATGAACTGGGAGATTAGGATTGACATATATACACTAATATGTATAAAACAGATAACTAATAAGAACCTGCTGTATAAAAATAAATAAAATAAAATTCAAAAATTCAAAAAATAAATTAAACGAATGAATTCATTTTAATAATTTATTAATACATTATCTCATAAATTAATTTTTAATATTAAATCAAGAGTAAATTAATTAAATTCAATTAAAACAGTTTAAATTGGACGTGTCTTTAATTTAGTACTGATAGCTTTAAGAGACAAGAAGGATCAAGCTGAACCTTCGAGGATGCCAGCCAGTGCATTGGTGAGGTCATTTTGAAGCCAAGGTCTAGTCTACAGTGTTGCAAATTTAAAAGTTCATCTTTGTTAGTTTACTCAGAAGTGATCTGAGTTGGGATAATCCATAATAATCTAGTTCATAACAAACGGATAAATGGGGCAGGATTCTAAGTGACTGTTCTGAGAGAGGTACCCATCATGCAGTCTAGAACATACATGTATCTGCTAGTCACACATTATCTTTTCATTAAATAGAAAGCCTTTGAAAACTACTTGAATATCGGGAGAGATTATAATAAAAACTTTATTCTGAGGCACTTACCTCTTGACTGAGCACCCAGCTGAGCACACTGGCCTATGCCTGCGGGCCAGTGAATGGATTCTCTTTCCATAGTGCTGAAGGGGGAGTCTGACAAATTCTGGATGAATGATTCTTCTTGTTAAATATTCTTTATCTGCCACAAATGTGCTTCATCATCACATGTCTGTATTTGGCAGTACGTAGTAGTTAGGAGTCTTGGCTCAAGTCAGTTAAGTATTTACTAATTGAATGACTGAATAAATGAATCAGAAATCATTGCACAGGAAGAACAAGGTCAATTAAAATTGGACAGAATAGATTTTATGTTAGTTTGTGAATTTTTCAATGAAAAGTTTGAAAGCACTGTCTTTGCAGATGAGATTTTTAACAGCTGCCACCCCAGTCCTAAGTTAGGAAACACTCCAGCCATCAACATTTGTAACTGTTCTGGACTAAATATTTGTGTACCCCAAACTCATATGCTGAGACCCTAATCCCCAATGTGATGGTATTTGTAGATGAGGCCACAGGAGTTAGATTAGATCATGAAGGTGAAGCCCTCATGATGGGATTGGTGGCCTTATAAGAAGAGGAGAGAGAGAGAGATCTCTTTCTCGCTCTGTATGCACCCAAGGAAAAACCATGTACGAACGTAAGGAGAAGGTGGCTGTCTACAAACCAGGAAGAACATGTTCACCAGGAACCGAATTGGCTGGCACCTTGACCTTGGATTTCCTGGCCTCCAGAACTGTGAGGATAAATGTCTATTGATTAAGCCACCCAGGCTGTGTTATTTTGTCAGCCTGAGCTGACTAAGAGAGTAACATATCATTCAGAGTAGTAAGTTGATTCTGAGATGAGATGTAGGCTAGCTGTTTTCTTACTTTGCCTTGAAAAGGATGAAATTTCTGATGTCTTTCCCATTCAGCTCAAGAAATGTACCATGGAGGACTCTGTAGGTCCTGTGCTCTGTCTACAGTGGAGAGGGCCTGCAGAGGAGGACTGGATGGATGGTCCCAGTCCTCCAGACAAAGGAGGATGTGAGGTCATCTGCTGTGGTAGAGGAGCTGAAATGCAGAAAGGGACTTCAGCGAGTGGAGAAGGCTTAGAATTGCTTCTATGAGCAATGCCCCAAGGAATTAACTAAGGATGAAAAGAGGAAACTTCAGCAGCCTTGAGGTTACCACTGAGGTTACATATCATGGACTTAGAGTTGATCCAATATGTAGACTTTTGTAACTTTCTGCAGGAGCACCTGGCCGCCTGGAAGGAGAGAGACAAGAGGGTCGATTCCATCTAGCGCTGGGGATTGGCAAGGCAGTTAAGAGCAAAGGATTCCAGGAGGCTTGTTGACATTAAGTAACTAACCCTTAACTAGAAAGAGCTTCAGAGCAGTTGGGCAAGGGATGTTTCAAAGCAGGAGGAGACTACCCATGTGTATAGGTATGAAATGGTTACACACAACGAACCTGGGAGAACCCTGCCATCTCCCCCATTGCTTGGGTCTAGCCACTTCTCTGGTTTATACTTACATGAGGATCAAGATCTTCTTGTCCCCTGCTGCCTGATCTCCCTGTATGCTCTATCCTTTGTTTAATTCCACTTCCCCTTCAAACTTGAGGCTCCCATTATAAATAACAATGACCATACCTGACTTGGTGCCCAAGTTGGTGGACAGTTTAGTTGAGACTCTGCTGCCACCTGGTGGTCCTTGGTCACTTCAGATGTCCACGGTATCCAAGCTAGGAAGAGGCAAGTGAAACCAAGACAGAGCTGAATACTCATACCTGAATACTCGGGTATGAGCATTCAAGGGGTCTGGAGTTCATGTGAGGTTAAAAGAAAAATTAGTAGGTATGAGAAAGACAGAAAAATAAGAGTTTGTGGCCTAACAGAATTTCAGAGTTTGAAATCTTGATGACAGAGGAGTATTAAGTATCAATACCAAAGGAGTAGCCATGGTTGTGTGCTTCTAAAAATGTCCTGAAGACAATAAAGTTGAAGGTCAAAGAATCCAGGGCCAGGTTGTTGCAAGCACCATTCACATTCTCCACTTGGAGATGAACATCCCTGTGTTAGAGTCCATGTTTCAATAATATTTTCCATCTCCCACACTTCCCAACACATTGTCTACAAAATGTTGGTTGAATTGGTTTGAATGTTGAAAAATCACTAATGGTGATTGCAGGGGGTGGAGTGGAGATGACAGCTGGGATCTGGCTGAGCTAGTTTCAAATACTTGGCTTTCTCAAGTTAAGTAGCTGCTTTCAACATTTCAGTGACTGCTCCAACACATGGCCATTGGGAAAAATCTCCCCTTAACGTGGTACTTTACAGTTTCACGTATATCCTCCTAGGGCAAGAAAGCATCTATGATGTTGCTATGCGCTCGTTGCCTGAAATGGGCAAACCACACTCAGAATTGCCCTTCTTACCTTCCCTGCCATTTATTTTCCACCGTGAACTTTCTGTAAGGAAGATTTTCATCCAGGAGTTCTTAACATAGTGCTCGTGGATCCCAGGCTTTGGGGAGGCTCTGAAATCAAATGCAAAATTCTATGCTTGTGAATACTTATTTACTTTCTCTCATTAAAAAAAAATAATTCTTAAAGGAATGTGTGGCCTATGAAAGAAGAACCCTGACTTTAGGCAATTTGACTTCCTTTGATCTCAGGCAAGTTTCTGTACCCTTCAAACTCCATCACCTCTTTCCTCCTTTCTGAGTTTGTAAAAGTTTTTGGAAGTTAATTACTCTACTTTCCCATCCTTCTCCTGGGAAGTTTGCAATTCCTGTACCTCTGCTTCCTGGGTAGCTCTGCTCTTGACCACACTGTTCTCAGTCAGTTGGGTCGTTGGCTGAACCAGAAGGGTTCCCTTCTCTACTCCCTGAAGGGTAGAGGATTTCTAGAGAATTTTTCATTCCTTACGTAGTGGATTCTACATTTCTTTTCTTTTTCTTTTTTTTTTTGCGGTGCACAGGCCTCTCACTGCTGTGGCCTCTCCTGCTGCGGGGCACAGGCTCTGGACGTGCAGGCTCAGCGGCCATGGCTCACGGGCTCAGCCGCTCCACGGCATGTGGGATCCTCCCAGACCAGGGCTCGAACCCCTGTCCCCTGCATGAGCAGGCAGATTCTCAACCACTGCGCCACCAGGGAAGCCCCTGATAAGAATTCTTAATACCACTTCCCACCTAAAAATTAGCAAAAAATTCCCAGAGTCATTCAGGGTTAAATAGTGGATGAGGGTAGTTTTTCTTGTTCAGAAAAATTTCAAGCTGAGAAAAAAAACCACAGTCAAACTTTACCATTGCTAAGCTATCAAACTGCTGTTTAGTTGAGCAAGTCAGGATATTCAGCTTCTATTGCTGACAAAAATTAATAGAACTGAAGTTGTGTAAGTATACAAGAGTGAATAAAGTTAATTTTTTTTTACAGTATTGGTTCAATAACTCATGATAGATTCAAATATTGCCTTTGAAGTATCTGCTGATGAATCACACAAAGAATAATCACAGTCTTTAATATCCTTCTTTTCCACAAGCTTTGTAAATTTGTCCAACTAAGCCTTTTCCTGCTCCACACCAATTTTTATCACCAGGAGTTGTATACATCTTAGCAGATTCCACTTCAGGTTGTACTAAATTCGAAATTTTCTCAACTTCTTTGAAAATATTCTTGCTTGTAGCTCAACACAGACTGTTCATAGAAGCCAGTTGTTCAGTCACTTCAAACTTGGCATTGACACATCCAAGTAAACAACAGCTGACCAGCATCAGTACCATCTTGTCAATTCATGAAGATATAAGGAAGAATACTCAGAACCATTAACTTTTTTTTTTTTTTAAACTAACTATTGATGTTGCTACCAAGGTCCTCAACTCCGAACAACTGTTCATACCAAAAGGCTGATCATCTTAAACAGGTTTATTTTCTCTGGACACATTTATTCAGCTTCTATGATCAAACACAATTTAATTAACTTGCCATCGGTAAATGGCTTTCCTTGCTTGCTAACAAGTGAGCCACTCAGAAACTCACTTTCTTTGCAGCCTCATTTACATTTTTAATTCTTGTGAAGAAATTCTGCTATAATGAGGTATTCTATTTTAAATTTCCTAATTTTTCCGACTGTTGCTTTCCTGTGAGTTTGGGGTATTGTGATGAGTGCTTAACCTGGAAATGTTGACATATCTTGTGTTATTTTAGCACAGTTATAGTGTCATTGCCTAATAAATATAATTCAATAACAAACCAACCACCCTCCACCAGTGATTTAAAAGTGCAACATTTGAAGTCCACTTTTCTTGTTTAGATGTGAAAACATGTCTGGTAACGTAAAATAGAACAAAATAAAATAAAATAAAATGGTATAACAAAATGCTTAGCATTTGTAACACTGTTTTGAGTGGGTTATGACTCATTGAGTGATAAGCATGAAGTGACGAGAGTTCCACATATGGTCTCTGTTGCAACTTTTCAACTCTGCTGTTGAAACTCAAATGTATCCATAGATAATACATAAGTGAAAGAGTGTGACTGTGTTACAATAGAACTTCATTGACATATACTAACCCTTAATTTCAAATATTTTTCACATCACAAAATATTCTTCTTTTGATTTTTAAAAACCATTCTTAGCTTGTGGACCATACAAAATAGACACAGGCCATAGTTTGCCAGCCACTGGTCTAGACCATTGTACCTCTAAAAGTTCCACAGATCTGTCAGGTTCCTGAATCTTTGTAGGGTTTATTTCCTATCACCTGAGGTGCACATTTCTTAATTAGGCATTCAAAGCTCTTGCCACTTTTTGTTACCAGGTCCAACTGGCATGGTGTCATCAATATAGTGGACCAGTGACCAGAATGTCCAGGCAATCAAGGTCCATCATTATCATCCATGATCTATATACTTTAAGTGATGATCAAACTGGTGCACTGAATGGGGTACTATGGAGAGCATCATTCCTGCATCCTTGAAGTGGTTGAGGGTGACATGAATCACTGCAGGATGTCCTTTCAATTTACTATCTTTGCCCAGGGATGGGGATCAGGGAGGACTTTTAGGGGTTTCCACTTAGCCTTTCCTACTATAAAGATTCACTCCACAGAGAACCAATGTGAGGGTTCTTCCAGTTGTTAAATATTCCACAGCCCCCTGACTTGGGGTAGGACTCCATATACCAATTGTTCTCTAATCATCCCCACTCTAATAAGGAGGCTGATGCTATTTTGGGTTGCTTGGTATTCATGTTGACTTATCCACAGCCTTCAAAATACCTGAATATTCACTTTCCCCAGTGTGTAGTTAATCTGGTAAATGTCTGCAGGCCCTTTTGAGGAAGGATTGCTCATAGCTATGATAACTACTTGCTATGGTGTTTCAGGGACTTTCTTCAAGGGGACATGGCTCTTCAATCAATGGATTCTGAGTCTGAAAACTGCCTCAACTCTTGAAACTGGACAAGAGACCATGATTTTCCATTGTGGTACTGACTGACTCAAGATCTTTCTTGGATATATAAATCAAGCAATTGCCTGCCTTTATAGCTTGTTCCTAGGATACCATGGTTTGTTAGTCTTTGGCACAGATTCCTGTGGTTCAAGTCCCCTTGCTCGTCACTCTGACCTTGTTATCCATGAGGATAATCGCACCAACCTGTCTTCCTTTTAGACTTATTGTATCAATTAACACAGCAAATTAATTCCACCAATCCTACCTTCGCTCTGACAATTATATGCTCTCAACTTGCTTCTTCTACTCCAGAGTTCTATCATCCCCCCTGATACCAGGGAGCCCAGTTTTCCCAGCAGTATTTCCTACTTGAACTACAACCATGGCCTACAGAGGACAGAAAACACTGAGTTTGTTAAGATTCTAGTGTCTCCCTCATGAAGCATCACTTCTTACTTTAGTGAAGAGAGTGTTCACTCACCTTCCTGAGAAACATAGTCATCTGGTGATTCTCTGCTGTTGCACAAATAAGTCAGTTCTAATAGGCCCGCCTTTCTGTGCCTTTGACCCCTTCCTCTGCCAAGGAATTTCCATCATCTCCACCTCATTTACTGTAGGCATCCTTTTTTCCCAAACTTTGAGGAGCTATTCCAGGAGTTTATTAGGAATGGCTCCAGGTGCCCTTGCCAGGACAAGCTGCGAGAGGAGAAAGCAAAGAGCAAGGGGAGTGAAAGAATAGACCACATATCTTTTCCCACTGGTAAATCCTCAAACCCAAAATCAGTTCTAAGCTGAGGGAGGGGAAACACTTTGAAATGGATGACAATTTGAATTTTCTGGCTGGAGAGTATACCTTTTAATACCTGAAAAATCAGACTATTTAATACCCAACCGTGAATAGAAAGTGAACGGGGAGCCATTGGATCTGCCCGTGGTATCTCCAAGGAAGAGTGAAGGGAGAGCCAACAGTGTTTTTGAAGGCAAAGGTAAAAGAAAAATAGAGCGGTTCCCTCATTGTACATTATCAATTATAAATGGTTCAAACGACCAGTTGAAAAAGTGTTGAAGTGCAAAATTGTGTTGCTACCTTCTAGTTCTTTGAGTTGTTTTTTCCATTTAGGACATGGGCTACAATGAGCCATTATGCAAGTGAAACCGCTAAGCATTCTGTTTTTACAAACACAGGTAACAAAATATATTCAATCTGCATACCATAATATGTGAACTGGTCTTAGAAGTTGAGAAGTAGTGACATAAGGGCCATACAAAGGTCTTAGCCATGAAGTCTGGAGCTCAGTGAAGGGAAAACCTCACCCATGATATGGGGGGTGCTGGTCAAAGCAGCTTTCATGAAGCAGGTGATATTTAAAAGGACTTGAAATGCTGAGTATGATTTTGAAAGATATATAAAAAGAAGTCTTTCCAAGTAGAACGACAGGAAGAGGCACAGTGGTGTGTTACTAGGGATGAGAAATTCAATTTAGGTGAAACAAGGACTGTAACGGCAAACAGTACATCCACGTAGGGATGTCATGGAAAACTAAGCCTGAAAAAAACATGTTTGACTTGTACCTGGAGAGTCCTGGACAGCATGGAGCAGGATTTATACTTCATATGGAGGCATAGGAGTGACTGATTGAAATTCAAATACTTTCCCTAGTATTTTTCAAAGAATTTCCTGAATATGATTTTCAAGTTGTTTTTAAACCGAGTCTCAAGACAGAGCAAGTGGGAGTAAGAATCTGCTAAGGAGCCAGTGGGCAGGTAATTGCCGAAGCAGAGCACTGAAGGGGTGGGGGGGTGGGGGGTGACTGGCTGTACCATACCACTCGGATGGGAACGACCTGGCAAACAGAGAGAGCCCTAAAGATCGGTCTCTGTCCACCAGCCAGCAACAGCTGAGGTGGAAGGAAGCAGGTGTCTCTTACTCAGGCACTGCTTCTGGATTTGGCATCCTCCAATAAATCCCTCTTTCCTTGAAGTCCATCTCCGGCCCTGTCCCAGTCTGCTCCTGGTCTGAGTACAGAAAGTGAATGGTACACCACTGTGTCAGATCCTGGAAACAAAGGGCCTTCTTCTGAAGTTGATTGCTTAACCTTCACGTTGAATACTGGAGCCCAGTATCAAAAGACTATGCTCATATTAGCAAGCATATACTTGATCTTCAAATGGAAGAGAGTCATTAGAATGCTGCTAAGGTGTTGAAAACATATCGATAATTGTCTTAGAGAGTTGGTGCAGGGAAGTAATGTGACAGCACGTGTAAAGTGGTTATCACTTCCTGGCACAGAGTAGACACTCAATATTAAGTTCCCTTTCTATCATTTTTCTATAGAAGGGAGGGGCACAGAGTAAGTAATTTATCTCTTACACACTCCCTCCTTGAATCTCCCTGCCCAGCGCAGATATACCCATCACTATATTCGCCATTCCTGCGGACACGCTTCAGGTGGATGGTCTGAGCCTTGTACCTTCCCATCCCCTTCTTCTGGACCCCTGTGGCTTGATGCTGTTCCTCTATGATGCAATGCCTGAAGCAGTACTCAGTTCCCCAGGTATGGGCTGATTAGTGAAGGAGAAACAAAAAGGTTTCTTCACCTTGGCCTATATACTACAATTCTGTTTTTCCAAGCTAAGATTTCTTTAGGGTTTTGTTTTTGCTATGTTTTGTTAAGAAGCCACAACTTGCCATTGACTCATATTCAGCTTCTAGCCAACGGAAACCCCTGAGCCTTTTTTTTTTTTCCATGTGATACTGTTAAATCATCTCTCCCCCACCCAGATCTTGGACAGCTGTTTGTTGTTCTAGATCTGAGTAAAGGATGTCTGTTAAATTCCATCTTGTTAGATTAATTTTCTCCATTCTAGCCTATCACAATATAAAAATTCTTGTTAAGTAAGTGAAAAATTAAATGCAGTGCATTGGCATACAGATGTCAGACTAAGGCCCAAAACATCAAATCATGGAAACCCCTCTAGCAGCAGAGTATAGCAACAACAAAACACCATAGAAAAGACATATGCTGTAGTTTTCTTAACAAAAATGACCCACGAGCCATATAACTCACCAGTGTTAGTCTCTGTTAACTTCCCAACATGCTAGACTCAAAACTATTTTTCAGAATATATTAATTAAATCTCCAGAACATATGATTTCTTATTACAGTCCAGTATTTATATATTTGTATTTATTTACTTTTTTTTGAATGAAAGATTTTTACAATTCTATAGTGCTTCATAATTTTCTTTTTAAAAATATTTATTTATTTGGCTGCACAGCACACGGGATCTTTAGTTGTGGCATGTGGGATCTAATTCCTGACCAGGGATCGAACGCGGGCTCCCTGCATTGCGAGTGTGGAGTCCCAGCCAGTGGACCACCAGGGAAGTCCCTACAGTGCTTCATACTTTTCAAAAACTTCACACAGATGATTTCATATAATCCCATAATGACCCTTTTTTCTCCTACCCCATATTGTTCCCCCCCCCTTCCCTCTTCCCACCTATGTAAATAGTCTCACCTATGTAAATAGTCCTTTTTATTAAACTCTCTTCAAATTACAAAGTTCCTTTGGGGACTGAAACTGATACAAGCTGTCAATCAGGATTCAATGGATAAAATAGAAATAGTTCTGAGTATTTTAAAAGAGAGAAATTTAATACAAAGAATTGGTTACATGGATATGAAGGCCTGAGAGGCCAAATAAGTAAGAGTAAAGGAACCCAGAAATCAGCAACAGATGGAAGCCACTACCATTCCTATGACGGAGGGACAAAAAATACTGTGCTATCAGATCCTGGAGGCTGGAGTGCCCTGGAAGAAGCTAGAAGCTAGTTCAAAGGGAACTGGAGCCATAGGAGAGACACGCTGCTGCCTGGAGGTGCAGGCTGAGACAGGAGAAAATATCCCTCTCTCTTCCCTCCTCCAACTCTCCAAGCTTGTGAGTTGACTGAATCTGACCAGAAGCCAGCTAACATAGGAGTCTGAGAAAAGCAGCATGCAGGAGAAAGCAGAGCTGCGCAAGGTCGTGATCAGAGAACATGCACCTCATACCACACAGAGAAGACCCTTCTAAATAAGGTGATATTTCAGTAGAGACTTTAAAGAAGTAAAGAAGCAAACCATGCAGATATTTGGAATAAAAATGTTCCAGGTTGCAGGAGAAAAAGTGCAAAGGCCCTAGGAAGAGCATGTTTAGGGGCACAGGCAACGAATGATCCTACAACAGAAACAGCACGGGAGTGGTAGGAGATGAGGTCAGAGGGAAAGACAGGCAGCAGACCATATAGGGCTTTATATGCCATACGATGGGCTTTGGCTTTTGCTCTGAGATGAAGTCATTGGCAAGTTTTGAGCAGAGGAGTGACATGATCTGACTATGGTTTAAGAGGATCCTCGTGGCTGCTGTGAGGAAAAGAAACTTTAATGGGGCAAGAGACCAAGAGAAAAAACAGTTTAGAAATTATCTCAATAATTGAGGCAAGGTAGCTTGGGTGAGGGCCAACAGGTAGACGAGAGGTAAGATTTGCACCTATGTTGAAGATGGAGCCAACAGACGTCGTTGTTGGGTTATACGTGCATGTGAAAGGAGTGGCATCAAACTGACCTCAGCTTGAGAAGTGCAGGTTTGGAGGGGAAACCAGGAGCTCACTTAGGGACACATGAAGTGTGACACGGCTATTAGGCACCCACACACAGCTGTGAGGGAAGGCTACTGAACAGTGATTCTGGAAGCTGGGAGATGTTTGGACCGGAGATGTAAGTGTGGTGGTCACGGGCATATAGACAGTACTTGTCTTAGTTTGTCTACTTGTCTAGAAGCAGACCCTGACAAGAATTTGAGCGCAAGTAGTTTATCTGTGAGGAGAGTTCAAGAATTACCAGTAGAGAAGAAAAGTGAGACAGGAAAAGGAAGAGAATCAATAAAATGTGCATTACGAAAGAAGTCATCTCTGTCGGCAACTGAAATTTGTCCCATTGTGGAATTCTGGGAGAGAATGTCGAACAGGCTGCCAAGGAATGTAATAGGGGCGGGGCAGGCAGTCCTGCTCAGCCATTGGTCGGCATCGCAGTGGGCCCCTCTCCCAAACGAGCGACCGTTAGTGAGCAACTGTTACGGAGCAACTGTTAGCAAGTGACCGTTAGCAGTCCCGCTCAGCCATTGGTTGGCATGCCGGTGGGCCCCTCCCCCTTTCCTCTGTATAAAAGGAGCCCGAATTCGGACTGAGAGAAGACGGTATTTTTGAGACACTAATCTGCCATCTTCTTGGTCTGCGGGCTTTCTGACTCAAGTCGTTATTCCTTGCCCCAACAACTCGTCTCCCAATTTATTGGCCTGTTGTGCAGTGAGCAGAGCGAGCTTGGGCTCCGTAACAGGTATCCTAACTGAGGGATTGGAAAGCTAGGTTAATTATCCACCAAACTACCGTCCATCTTCGGTTGAGGGCTGCTCTGGGGGCATTAACTCTCCAGCACTTCCAGCTTCCTCACAGGAGAGCCCCTCGCCCCGGGGGCCATTAACCCCTCCCCTAACCCAGGGAGACTCAGAAGAAAGGTTGCCAGCAAGCAGCCTTCTGTGTGTACAGGCGAGTCTTGAAGGGATACAGGTGGGGCGGCCACAGCGTGAAATGATCCAGCATCACCCCAAAAGCGAGTGAGGTTAGAGAGAAAAGGTGTCCAAAGCTCTAAAGCATTCCAACATTTAGAGGTCAAGGAAATGAGAAGAAACCAGGAAAGGAGACTTTGGAGAGGCTGGTGAAAAAGAGAGTGGAGTCGTGGAAGGCAAGTTTAAAAAGTGCTCCTAGCAGGAAGAAGAGAGTAACTTTTTCAAACAGTTTTGTTGTGGAGAAACTGAACAGTGGCTGGAGGGAGATGTGGGGCTCAAAAGGGAGGGGTGTAAGAGAGAGAGAGAGAGAGAGAGAGAGAGAGTGTGTGTGTGTGTGTGTGTGCGCGTGTGTGTAAAATGGGAAAGGTTGCAGCACATTTGCATGTTGATGGGACTGATCCAGTCAAGAGGGAAAAACTGATGAGGCAGGAAAAAGCGGGAAAAGTACAGATATCCTTAGTAAATGAGAGGGAACATGGGATCAGTGCACAACTGGAGGGGGCTTCCTTAGGAGCACATGTTCATCGAGAGAAGGCAGAAGCTATGGCCATGTAGAGAGTGGGGGAGTGTGTAGAAATTCTCTTCTGAATTGCAATATTTTTCACAGAAGCAAGGAAGTTAGCTGATATTTGAGAATTGAGGAGGAAGAGTTGTTGGAGGATTGAGAAGAGAGAAGTCATGGAACAGTCATTCAGGATTGGGAATAGATGAGAGAAATGGAGAGAGATGGCCAAGTAGCACCAAAGGCCCACTTGAGCTTAGTGATCATAATATAAAGTGAGAGCAGTCAGCAAGGTTGGGTCTTTCTCCAGCCATGTTCAGCTGTTGCATGCAGGCATGGAGTAGGGGAAATTAGATTTGACCAAGGTTTAGCAGGCTTTATTTATGACCCCCAACCTGTAGTTTTACTCCAGGAAGACATTATATAGTAATTAGCTAAGAAATAAAATTTTCTTGGCAAAGTCATCCTGAATTCCAAGATTCTTGGGAATATGCTATAAGCAAAGAGAGAAAAGTGATTTGTGGGAAAGTAAGGTAGAAGTAGCTTTACTCAATCCATTTTGAAAGTTTGAAATTTTGTTGCTCTACAAAAACTGATCTGGGATTTTTCAGGAAGCAATTGGCTAACCCTTCTACCCTCAATAAATGTTGTGAACTAGTCCTCCTCGCTGAGCCTCTTGGCTCTGGTGGACCCTGCAGCTACCTATTAGCTAAGGGATCAGAACCCAACATTCCATTTAACTGTTAGTGTTGTAAATAATCTGTTCCCATTCACAAAAGGATGAACATATGACAACCACAGACTGTAAAAAGCAAAAAAGGTGTGTTTTAAGTAGCCCCACCTTTCTCCAGAAAAAATTTTTACTCTGGACCTTTTGCAGGTAGAGCTCACATCTTTGATGTGCCTCTGGTCAAAGATTCTAGTAAGAAAACTCTGGATAATCTGGACCTTTGTTTTACTCCTTGCCAACGGGAGCTACGGTACTGTGTCTTTCCATCCCAGTATCCAGTTTCTGGACAAGGTCTAACAACCCAGCTACAAGTGCTCAGAAGCCACCGGATGTGGGCAACGAAAGGGGGGACATAGTGAGTTGAATACTGCTCCCCCAAAAGGTATGTCCAAGTTCTAATTCCTGGAACCTGTGAATATGACCTTGCTTGAAAATAGGATCTTTGCAGATGTAATTAAGAATCTTGGGATGAGATCATCCAGGATTTAGGATGGGCCCCAAACTAATGACTAGTATCCATATAAAGAGAGGGGAGAGGGAGCTTTAAGACACACAGAGACACAGGGAAGGAGGCGTTTTGAAGATGGAGGCAGAGGCTGGAGTGCTGCATCTATAAGGGCCAAGGATTGCTGGTAATTACCAGAAGCTAGGGGAAAGGCATGGAACAGATTCTCCCTCAGTGTCTTCAGAAGGAACCAATCCTGCTGACACCTTGATTTTCAGACCTCTGGCGTCCTGAACTGTGAGAGAATAAATTTCTGTTGTTTTCAGCCACGCCTGTGGTAACTTGTTATGGTAGCCCTAGGAAAACAATACAGGGAGTGAACTCATAGCTTAGTAAAGTGAAGAATACATGGTCAGGAAAACCACAAGGAAGCATTCCTGGGACCATGGAAGGAGGCTGGGACCACCTGAGGTTCTTAAAACCTTGTGGCATTTCCCTTAGATTCCTTCTAGAAGAGTATGGCTCCTCCTCCAGAAATCATGTTTCTGGACAGTCTGGAAAACCTGCAGTAATTTTGAGTCCATTGTCCCATTTCCACGAAAGTGTTTGCAAATATTTTGCTCCCCAGGAAGTCCTACCCTTATGATTTAACCAGCCTGATTCTGCAGTCGTGAAATTTCTGCTTGCAGCAGGGCTGAGCTGAGAAGACCATCCTTGAGGAGGGCAGCCTCCCAGACACTTGTCTCTCCCTGGATTCCTGACTTGTGTCATCTGGAATGAAAAGAAATAACAGCCAGCACTGCAGTTTGATGTACTGGTGCTTTTATTCATTCTCTTCTCTGCCTGAAGTGCTCTTACTCCACTTAGGGAGGCCCTGCTCACCCTTTGAGACTTGCCCAAATGCCTTCTGCTCTGTGAAGGCCACCCTGGAACCACGGAATTGTTCTCTTCAGCATTCCCACAGAACTTGTGCACTTCTGTTGAAGGACTTATTAAATTTAATTATAGCTTATTATGTATTTGTCTTACCTGAAACACTCCAGAGGAAGTGTTATTCATGTCTGAATCACCAGCACTTAGTCTAGAAGCTAGCTCAATAGATGTTTTTGGTATAAACTAAGGAAAGCAATATCTTAGAAAACATCCAGTAACCAAACTCAAGAGTTTCTTGAAAATATACAACTGCTCTTATTTAACTTCATCTATTTTGGATTTCAAGCCATTGGAATTTGGCAAGGAATAAAGTAACATAGAAATTAGTGTGTCCTCTATGAGTAAAGAGTTCAGTGAGTGTTTACTGATTTGCTGTTATGGTCAGAGGAGAACTTCTCTCCAGGAGATGAAAAGGGCAGTGTCACCCCCAGCACTGCAAGCTTCTTGAACACGAGGGAGGGAGAGTCTTCCTATTTTGGATTAAAATTTAGCAAAGGCTTTCCAGAATTAGCCACCGAAGAAGCACTCTGAGCCATCTTTCCTTTATCTGGTCACTGAAGAAAGCTAAAATGTTTACCACAGATGGTGTTCAAAGTGATGTTATCACTCCATGGTCTATCCAAATGCCTCCTCCCATCATATTTGGTTTGGAGTTTTACCTGGAGTTTTTTTTTTTTTTTGTGGTACGCGGGCCTCTCACTGTTGTGGCCTCTCCCGCCGCTCCGGACGCGCAGGCTCAGCGGCCATGGCTCACGGGCCCAGCCGCTCCACAGCACGTGGGATCCTCCCGGACCGGGACACGAACCCGCGTCCCCCGCATCGGCAGGCGAACCCCCAACCACTGCGCCACCAGGGAAGCCCTACCTGGAGTTTTATACATTTGAAAATATTCAGAATGAATCCTCAGTTGCAAAAGAAAAATGGGCTGTGCCCTAAGCTTATATGTGAATATGCTCCATAGAAAAGATGAAAACATCCAAGTGAACAGAAGCTGAGGGCATAAATAAAAGAGGAAGGTTTGGATAGGTAAGTATGTGTGTTCCCATGGGAACATACAGCTGCTGCCAACAAAAACCATGGGAAAAGGCTAGAGACTCTTCCTATGATTCAGGAATTTGTAAAGAAGTTAAAATACATGTGAATCATTTCCTTTTTCATCCACCACAATCATTACTATCAAGTCAAAATCTGTCCTAGCATCATAAGGAAAACCAGCCTGTTGTGACAACTGGAGATGTTTGCACTAAATAATCTCCCCACCAAGAAATCCAACAGCTTCTAATATCCACCACATAACATTGAAATGGCCTTCACCTATTAAGCCCCTCACGATCTGGCAGTACAATCTCTAACCCACTTAATTCATGACTGCTTCCCCATTTTGATCAAGATGGTCTCCTCACTACCCCCTACAGACTACCCCATGTATCATGTTTATTCATAACTCCAAACTTTACTCATGCTGTCTCCCAGTGCATTTTCCTTTTTCTTTATTCAAACCAACTTATTCAAGTCCAGTCCCAGTATCATCTGATCTACATGGTTTGTCATGACTGCAAACTATATTGGTATCTCTCTACTCTGAATTTCTATACTGTCCCTCGACAGCTAGAATCCCAAGCTAATGTTTCTTTTGAAATTAACTTATTTATAAACACTCATTGGCTTCACACACTGTGCTGGGAGCATAATGGAGATTTCTTGAAGATCTTCTAGCTGTTTTCTTTGCTGGGCTCACCATTTTAAACAATTCTTTCCTTCCCAAAGATGACCAAGATAACTAAGGACTTTTTGCTCCTTTTCAATCCTATGCAAGGGAAGCACTTTTTCCCCTCTCCTTGGGCTAAGAAAGATTAGTAGATACTAAACTGGCGAGAGCTGTTAGAATCTTCAACTTTAACCCCTTCCAAATTGAATAAACCTCAGTTAAAGTGCAAATTAGTCACTAATTAAGGAAAGCCTGTGTAGATAAGAAAGTATTCATTTTGGATCCTTTTACCTCTTTTTGGCTATCCAGATTGTGGAATCACAAACAGGGATATTCAGTGGGATGTGCTGATTCTCAGCCCAGGATTCAGAATGAGAGTAATTCTTTTGGGATCTGAACCTTGCAAGAAAAAAAAAAATGGACAAGGCTAGATTCAGGTCTCAAGTCTGGCAATCCCAGTTTAGTCATGAACAGATAATGAAACCTCCATAACAATAACATTTGCTTAATATCTGAAACCTCCAAATGCCTCTATTTCTAGGGCAATATCATCTCTGTTAATAAGAAACTTTCTAGATGCCAAGAAATTTAGCCTATTTTAAAAAGTCACTCTAGTTCACCTGTGATGAATGAGGAAAACTGAAACCAAAATTCTCCTCCCTTTAACTGAACAAATTGTAGCCTGCCTTTGAGTGACTTTCCTGTAGTTTACCTGCTGTGGTAGATTATTGTCAAAAATATTTACACCTTCTCCCTTTCACCCCTTGACCTTGGGCTTGGACATGTGACTTGCTTTGGCAGATGTGACATAAACAGGGACTTGAAATGTGCTTGAGTGGTTGGGCTTGCCTCTTGTACCTCTGTCTTCACCATAAGAAGAGCACGTCTTAATTAGTCATCCATCTAAGGAGGGTGAAGAGCCACTGCCCAGCTGACCTGCAGCTTTGTGAGATTAAATGATTATTATTCTAAGGTACTGAGCTTTGGGGTGGTTTGTCACACAGAATTTGGGGGGCCATAGCTAATTGATATATATACCAATAGCTACACAAATGACCAGATTTTCCCCAATTCTGTTTCAGTTCCCAGAAAATACCATTCTTGACCCTAAAAGATGCAAGTATATTTTTCTGTGAGCTTCTAGATCAAATGGCACAGTGTGCTTCAGACAAACATGTCTATTTTTCTTCTTTTTTTCTAAATTTCTGACATCATTTCCCTCTGAGCATTGGGAGTGCTCAGAGGGAAATGTGATGTCTCTGTTTGCACAGGTGCTTACTTGATTCCAGGCTCAGAGAAATGACTGTGATCCCTAAATCTGTCACTGTGTCATGGACTGCTGAAAACTTGAAGGTCGGAGGCTATATTAGCCAGGGGCTCAGCAAGAAATAGAGAGCATACCCAACTTTATTGTGTAGAGGCTTTTCAATAAAGGAACTATTTATAGAGATATAGGCAGAGTTAGAGGAGCCAGCGAGGGATGTTGAGACTCCCCCAGGGACTAGGGACAGAGGGGGCTGTTGTAATCCCCAGCCTGAACAGCAGGGGAAGTCAACCCTATTTCCAGAGCCTGGTTGACAGCTGGAGTCAAGAGGGGACTGCCCAACCCAATCACAGCTGTAGTTCTGGTGATGAGGCCACTGATAGAACCACATTGAGGCAGTGAGTGAGTGGGAGGGAATAAACACCCTGGCAGCTCTCTCCTCCCACAATCTGGTCTACTGCTGGTGCCTCCCACTGGTCAGAGGGTGACACAGTTCACAGAGGCCAGCGTCCCAGTACAAAGAACAGAGCAGAGGAGAACAGAGAATGGATCTGGGGAGGATCAAAGAATAACCAGGATAGATGTTTATTAACGCCTGCCCCAGTTTCCTCTGGAAAGAAAACATGGGTGGGGAAGGGAGGATGAGAAAGGTGTTATGTTTACAAGGATACTGGTTACAGAAAGCGTACAAAGTCTTTCATTGTGAATTGATGAGCAAAGAGATGGGGAATTAGAAAATCTGGGACTGGACTAGTAGGTATCTTTGCACTGCACTATGCTGACTCAAGGATTTCTTTGAAAGTATCATGACACAAACCTGTGGCACTAGGAGTTTTTTCCTTCTTCTTCTTCATATAAACCGTAGAGTATATTTAATTCAATTAAACATGAAATTAGAATAAGGTTCAGTCCTTATCAGGTAGCAATTACACTGTTAAAAAAAAACCAGTGAAATTAATATTAAATTACCTGGAAGACAATTATTTGAAGCGGGCTACGGAACTAAGCTTCAGGCCTGAATCTCTGGATTTGGGATTGGGATTGAAGAAGAAATATTTTAATGGCTGGAAAGTAAAATTTATCTTGGTGCTAGAAGATTTCTAGCATCTTGGGCCATGGGACCCTGATGTTGTTTCAATTTTGTGATACTCTTACGATTCTTGACCTATAAAAATATTAAGTGGAGCTGTTTACCAAACTTAACTCATGGCACATCCATAAACCTAAACTTGCCAGAATATTTTAGCTGTCATTGTGTTCACGTTTTTGAAGGAAGAGTGTGTGGAGGGCAAAGAATGCTGAGGACTCCTGGGTCCACACATACACACATGCCTGTACATACACCAGCGTCAGCCATCTCTCTTCCTTCAGCAAAGCTATCCTCACTTTCCATTTCTGTTTCCAAAAATGGGCAAAGGTGAGTAAAACCAAAACATCAATACGTTAAGAATGTCTTTTATTATACACAGAGGTATCTTAATATGCTGAGAAATAATATACATTATACGAATTTGCTTTGAGAACGCAAGTAGCTAACTATCCATCTGAACTCAAATATGTGGGACAGACTTCCTTGGTTTGCGGATTATTCCTTAAACTCGATCTTTACCTGAGAAGAATTCTCTAACAATAATACTTCAGGGATAACACCAGGTAAACTCGAAGTGAATTCTAGGTCTTTAGGATTGCTGGATGTGAAGTGAAGCATTTAAACTGTTAGAAGATTTATTAACGGTATGTTCATTATTTATTTATTTGGCTGTGTTGGGTCTTCGTTGCTGCGCGCGGGCTTTCGCTAGTTGCGGCAAGCGGGGACTACTCTTTCATTGCGGTGCGTGGGCTTCTCATTGCGGTGGCTTCTCTTGCTGCAGAGCATGGGCTCTAGGGCACGCGGGCTTCAGTAGTTATGGCTCGCGGGCTCTAGAGTGCAGGCTCAGTAGTTGTGGCGCATGGGCTTAGTTGCTCCGTGGCATGTGGAGTCTTCCCAGACCAGGGCTCGAACCCGTGTCTCCTGAATTGGCAGGCAGATTCTTTTTTTTTTTTTTTTTTTTTTTTT
>NW_021703776.1:86838796-86865028 GCF_005190385.1 Monodon monoceros
TTTTTTTGCGGTACGCGGGCCTCTCACTGCTGTGGCCTCTCCCGTTGCGGAGCACAGGCTCCAGACACGCAGGCTCAGCGGCCATGGCTCACGGGCCCAGCCGCTCCGTGGCATGTGGGATCTTCCCGGACCGGGGCACGAACCCGTGTCCCCTGCATCAGCAGGCAGACTCTCAACCACTGCGCCACCAGGGAAGCCCGGCAGGCAGATTCTTAATCACTGCGTCACCAAGGAAGTCCCAATATGTTCATTCTAATATTATTTTATTAGTTTGCTTGATATTAAACTAGCCTAGAATAGGTTTCTCCAGAACAGACCCTGAGACTAGGATTGAGGCTAGTTTATTTGGAAGATGATCTCCAGAAGCATTGGTAGGGGAGGGGACAGTGAGCCAGGGAAGGGAAGGTAGCCTGAGGAGGATGCATTCACAAGTATGTTACTACCATGGGGAACTGGGGCTCATTTCCATTGTGCAACCCTGGGAGGTGGTGGAGAGCACACCTGAGAATTGTCCCACCCCAAGGATGAGAAAGATGGAGAATTTAGCTACTAAGTCCCATCTGTCATGGGAGCTGTTCCCAAGGATGTTAACTCCCTGGCACTTCCAGTCAGCCTGGCACCCAGCATGCTCCTGTGGTCAGAGAAGCTCTCAGGCTAAGGGATGCAGGTACTGGCAATAGAAAGCTATCAGTGTACAGGAATCAGTATCCTGTACAGTAAAGGAATACTGAGGGCCAAGAGGATATGAGTGGTGCCAAAAGTATCTACTTCAGAGACATAACTGATTATAAACACATTATTTAAGCTTCCTGTTAATGGGAGGAAACCAGAAGGCCAGAGCAACCAAGGGTGGCAAGATAAGGAAAGCATAAACTGTAATCTTTGTGATAGCAGCCCTACTTTCTTCCCACACAGATCCTTGCATGCCTCTCCTCAACCCCCAGGCAGTCACTGAAGGTCAGGCTAAGAGAGGCTTGAGAAAATTTTTGCTTGTCTTCATAGAAGACATTGGAAACAGGTCAGAGGAGGAGCTTTACAGAGCACAGCCAGCAAGACAATGCAGTCCCTTTCTCGTCAATGGGAACTTCGTGCCTATATTCCAAGAAAATAATATTTCTTTCTCATGCTGTAAATTTTTTTATACATCTTTACTGGAGTATAATTGCTCTACTATGTTGTGTTAGTTTTTGCTGTACAACAAAGTGAATCAGCTATATGCATACATATATCCCCATATCCCCTCTCTCTTGAGCCTCCCTCCCACCCTCCCTATCCCAAAGGATATATTGGGGTATATATCCCACCCCTCTAGGTCATCACAAAGCACCAAGCTGGAGGAATCAGGCTCTCTGACTTCAGACGATACTACAAAGCTCCAGTAATCAAGACAGTATGGTACTGGCACAAAAACAGAAATATAGATGAATGGAACAGCATAGAAAGCCCAGAGATAAACCCACACACATATGGTCACCTTATTTTTGATAAAGGAGGCAAGAATAAACAATGGAGAAAAGACAGCCTCTTCAATAAGTGGTGCTGGGAAAACTGGACAGCTACATGTAAAAGAATGAAATTAGAACACTCCCTAACACCATACACAAAAATAAACTCAAAATGGATTAAAGACCTAAATGTAAGGCCAGACACTATAAAACTCTTAGAGGAAAACATAGGCAGAACACTCTATGACATAAATCACAGCAAAATCCTTTTTGACCCACCTCCTAGAGAAATGGAAATAAAAACAAAAATAAACAAATGGGACCCAATGAAACTTAAAAGCTTTTGCACAGCAAAAGAAAACATAAGACAACCGTCAGAATGGGAGAAAATATTTGCAAATGAAGCAACTGACAAAGGATTAATCTCCAAATTTACAAGCAGCTCATGCAGCTCAATGTCAAAAAACCAAACAACCCAATCCAAAAATGGGCAGAAGACCTAAACAGACATTTCTCCAAAGAAGATATACAGATTGCCAACAAACACATGAAGGAATGCTCAACATCACTAACCGTTAGAGAAATGCAAATCAAAACTACAATGAGGTATCACCTCACACTAGTCAGAATGGCCATCATCAAAAAATCTACAAACTGTAAATGCTGGAGAGGGTGTGGAGAAAAGGGAGCCCTCTTGCACTGTTGGTGGGAATGTAAATTGATACAGCCACTATGGAGAACAGTATGGAGCTTCCTTAAAAAACTAAAAATAGAACTACCATATGATCCAGCAATCCCACTACTGGGCATATACTCTGAGAAAACCATTATTCAAAAAGAATCATGTACCACAATGTTCACTGCACCTCTATTTACAATAGCCAGGACGTGGAAGCAACCTAAGTGTCCATCGACAGATAAATGGATAAAGAAGATGTGGCACATATATACAATGGAATATTACTCAGCCATAAAAAGAAACGAAATTGAGTTATTTGTAGTGAGGTGGATGGACCTAGAGTCTGTCATACAGAGTGAAGCAAGTCAGAAAGAGAAAAACAAATACTGTATGCTAATGCATATATATGGAATCTAAAAAAAAAAAATGGTTATGGAAGGGTAAGCTGTGACAAAGTGAGAGAGTGGCATGGATATATATACACTACCAAACATAAAATAGATAGCTAGTGGGAAGCAGCCGCATAGCACAGGGAGATCAGCTCGGTGCTTTGTGACCACCTAGAGGGGTGGGATAGGGAGGGTGGGTGGGAGGGAGGGAGATGCAACAGGGAAGAGATATGGGAACATATGTATATGTATAACTGATTCACTTTGTTATAAAGCAGAAACTAACCATTGTAAGGCAATTATACTCCAATAAAGATGTAAAAAAAAAAATGGTTATGAAGAACCTAGGGCCAGGACAGGAATAAAGATGCAGATGTAGAGAATGGACTTGAGGACACAGGGAGGGGGAAGGGTAAGCTGGGACGAAGTGAGAGAGTAGCTTTGACATATATACACTACCAAATGTAAAACAGATAGCTAGTGGGAAGCAGCCGCATAGGACAGGGAGATCATCTCGGTGCTTTGTGACCACCTACAGGGGTGGGATAGGGAGGGTGGGAGGAAGATGCAAGAGGGAGGAGATATGGGGATATATGTATAGCTGATTCACTTTGTTATAAAGCAGAAACTAGCACACCATTGTAAAGCAATTATACTCCAATAAAGATGTTTAAAATATATGCTTAATATATCATCACTTCTCATCATTTTCTATTTTAAAACAGATTACTGCCAATGCCATGGGTGGTTCCTAAGAGTTTACATTAAATTTCCTTCATCTCAATGCAATGCATTTGTGTGTATATGTGTAAGTGTGTGAAGTCAGGGGTTTCCGTAGACTTAGAGTGAGTTACAGATTTCTGTTTTAGGAAAAAGTTTACAGATAAGGGAGCTGAAACCAGGAGAAATGAAGTGACTTGTCCAAGGTAACAAGGTGTAAGACCACCACTCAGGGGCTTCCCTGGTGGCGCAGTGGTTGAGAATCTGCCTGCCAATGCAGGGGACACGGGTTCGAGCCCTGGTCCGGGAGGATCCCACATGCCGCGGAGCAACTGGGCCCGTGAGCCACAACTACTGAGCCTGCGCGTCTGGAGCCTGTGCTCCGCAACAAGAGAGGCCGCAACAGTGAGAGGCCCACGCACCACGATGAAGCGTGGCCTCCACTTGCCACAACTAGGGAAAGCCCTTGCACAGAAACGAAGACCCAACACAGCAAAAATAAATTAATTAATAAACTCCTACCCCCAACATCTTCTTAAAAAAAAAAAAAAAAAAGGCCACCACTCAGACCTGATTTCCTCAAATTGAAGTAGACTATTTGGCAATGTGCATGGATATGAAATGCTTTCCATTAGCTACATCCATACTGAATAACTCAAGATAACTTTATCTTGGCAATTCACTGAATACTACACAAATACACAACTGTTCAAAAGGTTCCCAGTGCACTAGTAGAAATATTTTGCCCCATGGAGATTCCAACACTTTAACGGGGATATCTTCAAAAGATTTTGAAAAATACTGCCAATTCACCACTTGCAGATGCTTCTGGATACAGTTATTAGAGTCCATAATGAACTGCTCAAGACCCTTTCTTCTCTTTATCTTCTCTTCTTACCCATATCTTTACTTGGGTGTCACCACATGCTCTTTACACTAGTTTTTTCAAGTGGTGGGTTATAATCCATTTAGTGGGTCATGAAATCAACTTAAATGGGACACAATCAGCATTTTAAAAAATGAAATTAATTAGATTAGAAAATATCAGCGTATAACACAGCAAGCATTATTTTATGAAATTTTTGTTTCAGTCATATACGTATGTGTGTGCACTGGGTGGCAATTTTCTAACTGTGGATTACAGTCAAAAGCACTTGAAAGTCAATGGCTCTCAGAGGGTCTCATAAGGACTTTAAAATGCTTTAACTCTGATTACCCCTTTCTCAACTCACATGTTGTGTTGGGTACTATTTTTATAGTAACACAAATAATCATTTATCACAATATACAATGCCTGGATTTACCCACGTTTGCTAATTACATCTGTGAACTTTTTTTATTACAGTAAAACTCACATAAAATTCACAGTTTTAACCATTTCACAGTGTACAATTCAGTGGCATTTAGTACATTCACAATGATGTGCAACCATCATCACTATCTGGTTCCAGAACATTTTCACTACCCCAAAAGGAAAATCCATGCCAGTTAAGCAATTACTCTCCATTCCTTCCTCTCCCCAGCCTCTGGCAACCAGTAACCTGCTGTCTATGGATTTGCCTACTCTGGACATTTCAAATGGAATCATACAATATGTGACCTTTTGTGTCTGCCTTCTTTCACTTAGCATGTGTTTGAGATTCATCCATATTGCAGCAAGCATCAGTACTTAATTCATTTTTTGTGAATAATATTTTATTGTATGGATACACCAGATCTATTTATCCATCATCCATTGATGGACATTTGGGTTGTTTTTACCTTTTGACTATTATGAATAATGTTGCTATGAACATTTGTGTCCAATTATCTGTTTGAATAGCTGTCTTCAGTTTTGGGGGTTATATACCTAGGAGTGGAATTGCTGGGTCATATGGTAATTCTTTGTTTAACTTTTTGAAGAACTACCAAACATTTTTCCACAGTGGCTGCACCATTTAAAATTTCCACCAGTAATGTACAAGGGTTCCAATGTATCCACATCCTCACCAATACTTGTTTTTTTTTTTAATTTTTATTGGAGTCTAGTTGATTTACAACGTTGTGTTAGTTTCAGGTGTACAACAAAGTGAATCAGTTATATATATACATATATCCACCCTTTTTAAGATTCTTTTCCCATATAGGTCATTACAGAGTATTAAGTAGAGTTTCCTGTGCTATACAGTAGGTCCTTATTAGTTATCTATTTTATATATAGTAGTGTGTATATGTCAATCCCAATCTCCCAATTTAACCCTCCCCGCTTTCCCCCTGATAACCATAAGTTTGTTTTCTATATCTGTGATGTTTATTTATTTATTTATTTATTTTTGGCTGCTTTGAGTCTTTGTTGCTGCACGTGGGCTTCTTCTAGTTGCAGCTAGCAGGGGCTACTCTTCATTGTGGTGCACGGGCTTCTAATCGCGGTGCCTTCTCTTGTTGCAGAGCATGGACTCTAGGCGTGCAGACTTCAGCAGTTGCAGCACGCGGGCTCAGTAGTTGTGGCATGTGGGTCCTAGAGTGTGCGGGCTTCAGTAGTTGCAGTGCATGGGCTCAGTAGTTGCGGCACACGGGCTCACTAGTTGCAGCACGCGGGCTCGAGGGCTCAGTAGCTGTGGCGCATGGGCTTAGTTGCTCCGCAGCATGTAGGATCTTCCTGGACCAGGGATCAAACCTGTGCCTCCTGCATTGGCAGGTGGATTCTTAACCACTGTGCCACCAGGGGAGTCCCTGTGATACTTATTTTTATTTAAAAAATAATCATAGCCATTCTACTGGGCATGAAGTGGTATGTCATTGCAGTTTTGATTTGCATTTCCCTAATGACAAATGATGCTGAATATCTTTTCATGTGCTTGTAGGCCATTTGTACATCCTCTTTAGAAAAATATCTATTCAACTCATTTGCTCACTTTGTGATTGTCTTTTTGCTGTTGAGTTGTACAAGTTCTTTATAAATTCTGGATACTAGACACATCATTTATATAATTTGCAAATAATAGCTCCCACTCTGTGGTTGCCTTTTCACTTTCTTGATAATGTCCTTTGATGCACAAAAATTTTTAATTTTGATGAAGTCCAGTGTATTTTCTCTTTTGTTGCTTGTGCGCTTGGTGTCATATCTAAGAAACCATTGCCAACTCCAAGATTATGAAGATTTACCCCTATGTTTTCTTCCAAAGGTGTTATGGTTTTAACTCTCACATTTAGGTCTTTGATCCATTTTGAGTTAATTTTTGTATGTGGTGTAAGATAAGGGTCCAACTTCATTCTTTTGCATGTGGGTATCCTGAACTTGATTTTAGAATCATTTTTCTTCTTTCTAAAGTGTATTCTTTTAAAAGTTCCTTTAGGGAAGGTTTCTTGGAGGTAAATTCAATCTATGCCAGTCTATGTCTTTGTTTCCCTTGTCCTTGAAAAAAGGTTTTGCTAAGGCTACAAATCTAGGTTGATGGTTATTTTCTCTTCAGAACTTTGAAGCTATCATTCTCCTGTGTTGTGGATTCCATAGCTGCTATTGAGAAACCTGATATCTACTTGTTGTCCTTTGTAAATTATCTACCTTTTTCCTCTGCCTGTTTTTAAGATCTTCTCTGTCTTTGATATTCTTTGGTTTTACTAAAATATATCTGGGTATGACTTTCTTTTTATGTATCTATTCTGTCTTGGACTCTATCTGTGGATTCATGTCATCAGTTTTGGGAAATTCTCAGCCTTTGTGTCTACAAATATTGCCTTTTTTTTTTCTGTTTTCTCCTTCTGGAACTCCAATTAGATGTGTTATATTTTCTCATTATATCTTCCATGTAGCTGACCTCTCTTTCAAATTTACTGCCTTGTCTCTATGCATTATAGTCTGAGCATTTCCTTCAGACTTAATTCTCTCTTCACCTGCATATATTCTGCTGTTTACTTCATCCACTGAGTTATTAATTTCAATAATTATATTTTATTTATAAAGGTTCTAATTTATTTTTTTGAAATATGCCTTTTTTTGAATTTTATTTTATTTATATTTTTATACAGCAGGTTATTAGTTATCCATTTTATACATATTAGTGTACGTGTGTCAATCCCAATCTCCCAATTCAACCCACCACCATCCCCCCCGCCCCCTGCCACTTTCCCCCGTTGGTGTCCATACATTTGTTCTCTACATCTGTGTCTCTATTTCTCCACTTTGTAGAAATCCCAAGGCTTAATTTTCTAATCCCAGTGCTGGTATTGACATTTTTCCCTCAAGGCAATCCTAGCCTTTCCATTTGTTTAAACTGCTCATCATTCCAAATTTAGTTGTTTTCATTTTCCATTTTTGGCACATGGGGATACCACTTATTTCTTGTATGTCAGTGATGTATTAAAACTATGTTTGAAATTTATCCAGGTTCTAGTCATCTCGTAGTGGGAGAGTCATTCTGTCTAGTCCATCATAATCTTAGCTGTGAAAAGCATTAGAAAAATTTTAATCTATATCAGTTGAAGGTTGTAACTTTGGAAGAAAAAAGAAGTGAGAAACAAATAATAAGCCATGTAGATGTGCTGAATAACAGGATTTGGTTTCTTGGACCATGATTGTATCATGTGTCTTTTTCTAGAAAGAGAGACAGCAGAACAGATGAAGAAAAGTTAGTTATAAATGGGGCTAAAATGGCTTGAACCAAATTCACCCTAAAGAGCAAAAAAGAAAAATGTCATCTTATAACTGACTACTTAAAATAAGTCACATTTTCATGAGATGATATGCTTCTTGAGAATAAAGAATATATTTCTCCCATACTACTCAGGGCCCCAACATAGGATAAGTACTTATGTAATCTGTGGGATCCAAGACTGCTATATTAAAAAGATCTTTAAAGGTTATGCAGTTTAACCTCTTAAATTTACAGACAAATAACTTGGATAACAGTTTTAAGCAATTTATCCTGAGGTCACACAGCTACTATAGCAGATCATGGGAGTAGACCCCAAATCTCCTGACTCCAGGCCATGCGTGTGTATTACACCACACTATATCATTGAATTGAGTCAGTATGAATTGTTCAAGTGTGTGGCACTGCATACCAAAAAGAAGGGGGAAAATCCTCTCTTCGAACTAGTTGTTTTTCTTCTTTTCCTTTTACAGAACTGATGACTTCATACATAACCTTGTTTGCTGAAAGAAGCACATATTTTCTATGAATATAAATACTCTATTGTATATTTTTTAAAAATAGTTTGCACTGTAAGGGCAAATTAAAAAAAATTTTTTTGGTAATAGTTCAACTCCTAATCTCAGTGGTTACGGATACTGCCCAGGAGTAAGCAAGAAATAGAACTTCAGTTAGAGATCAGGAAAGAGCTGATTTGTGCATAAGAATCAAGGTGTCTCAGACAGAGACACAAATAGCAAAGAGGTGAAGAGGGAAAGAGCGAGCTGTACATGTGTGAGGCAGTCAGGTTGGGATCTAAAATTCTAAAAGATGGATATGCTTAGCTGATTTGGGGGAAGTTCTGAAGAGGTGAAGACTCAGTGTACACTGTCTTTGTCTATTTTCTACCTCCCTTCATGGTGAGGCTGAGTAGAACTGAACTGGAGTTTCCTTAGTGATTCTTTAGTAAAAGGCTGCCACATGGTCGAAGGTTTGCTTGTAGCACTATGAACTCTCATTTGACCATTAGGTACTCAGTTGCTTTACACAATACTAGCAATCCAAGAGAACATGTACAGGGCATCTTAATTTCCTTCCCCAGTAACAGAAATGAGCTATGCAGGCAGGGTAGGGAGGATGTATAGGATAGATGCAGCTGGGCTGAGTAGAGCAAGGACCCATCAAGGACAGGTGTATGTATATATAGGTGAGGAGAGCTAGAGATGTAAGTAACATAATGACAACTCTGGATGTCCAAGAATAGACATAAGACTTTCCCACAGTTCACAGCCAGGATTAGTAACAGATCATCTAGAAAGAAACTACCCCTGTTTTACTACTTAAATAGTCCCATTGCACCACTGATGGACATAGCAGGGAATGATAAAAGATGGGGCAGATACACATAGAGAGGGTGTGGTCAGAGTGGATATGGGGGGACTAGTCAGGAGGTAACTGCAGCCAAAGTGAAATGATACCATCTTGAATAACAAAAGAGTTGTAAGTACAGTCAAAAAGATATTTGAATGTTCTAAGAGAACACTACATAAAATTTTGGTGCCATAAACTTGAAAGAAATGTCTGATTACATAGGAAACACAAATTACAAAAATTGACTTAAGAAGAAAAAGGAAACCTTAGTAGACCGGGTTGCACCAGGGGTGAGAGGTGGGATTGAAAGGGTAAAAAGTATGTAAAAATGTCTACCCTCTAAAAAGTTCCAAGCTAGAATGATTAATCAAAAGAATGCTATCAAACACTTAGGGGACTTCCCTAGTGGTCCAGTGGCTAAGACTCTGCACTCCCAATGCAGGGGGCCCGGGTTCTATCCCTGGTCGGGGAACTAGATCCCACATGCCTTAACTAAAAGATCCCATATTCCGCAACTAAGAGCCGACACAGCCAAATAAATTAATTTTTTTTTAAAAAAAGAAAAAACATTCAGAGTGCAGGTAATATCTATGATATTCACATTATTCCAAAGCATCAGAAAAGAAGGCATTTTCCCAATTCATCTTACAAGGTTAGAATAACCTCAGGACCAAAATCTTCCCAAGAATCATTCAAAACTGTAGAACAGCCTCTTAAAAAATATAAACTAAAAATTATAAATAAAATATATAACAACTGATTCTAATGGCATATTTGTAAACCACAGTGCGCCCAAATATGCTTTACTTCAGAAATTAAAAGATAGTTAAATACTAGAATATCTATAAAGTGATCAACCAATGAATTTTATTAATAGAATAGAAGATTAAAAAGAGCAGAAGGTCAGGAGCCAGTCATTATAGCAGAAATCAGAGGCTGAAGAAGCAGCCAGGGGGTCCAGTCAAAATAGGTGAAGAGGGT
The DNA here is from genome assembly GCF_005190385.1 of Monodon monoceros. Taxonomy (NCBI): domain Eukaryota; kingdom Metazoa; phylum Chordata; class Mammalia; order Artiodactyla; family Monodontidae; genus Monodon; species Monodon monoceros. The sequence continues at coordinate 86,848,992 of NW_021703776.1, forward strand.
TATTCCAAGCAAACAACAGGGACAGTGAGAAAACTAAAGTATACGGGTTGAGTCGGTAAATTAGACATTTGGTGATCTTTCCTGTTGTTTTTTCTTTTTCCCTTAGGGGTCCTTCAACTACAACAGGAAGATCCTTCCTAGCACAAATAATTCAAGCTGTTTAGTATTCCCCATGAGGCTCCCATTGGTGTGCTACCAGTACAGCTGGAATTTAAAAAAAATTAGTAATATCTAATAAAATCACAGATTTCTTTGTGAAGCTGGCTGGTGATGAGAAGTCATATTAGCCCAGAGATTATACCCGTGAGATGTTAAGATCTCTAAGGAGAACTCAGTAGATCAACAGACATTTGGGTTAGATGTCGAGAGTGGGCTTTGGCTACTGGTGGCCCCAAGGAGGAAATCTGCCCTCGTCACTCACTCGGTGACCTTGAGTCATTTACTTCAACTCTTGAGTCTATATTCCCATCTGTAAATGGAGATAACGTGACATATCTCTCAGGGTTGTTATGAGAATTAAATGAGATAATGAAAATGAAGAAGTTAGAACAAAGTCTGGCCCATAGTAAGGCATAGTAGCCCTTATCTTACATTGATTATTATTGTATTTGTTGAAACTGAGGCCAATCGCCAACCCCTTCATCACACATGCTTTCTCCTCTGACCACCGGAGAGCACATCAACATTGCCCTTCCCAAGTGAGAAATGCCCTTAAGTTCTGCAGCCTGAGACCTCAGGAATGCTCTGGTTAAGCCACTCTTCGTGAATTTTGTCAGAAGAGCAAACCAACCTTCTTGAAGGGCATAAGCAAAGTATCTGCTTTCCTCCTGATATGTTAGTTCAGCAAGGAGTGGGCAGGATATAAGTTAGTGATTGAATATAAAATTATATATAAATATTGAGATACACTAGGTTTCTGGCATTAGGAAGCAAGGTAATTTGAGGTATTAACTTTCTTTTCCTTTTATATTTTAGAATATTACTTCTTTGAAGTACTATTCTATACATATTTTCATTTTTTCCTGAAAATAACACTGTGAAGTACACAGGACAAAGTACAGTTTTTACCTGTTTAACTGGTGTGAAAATTGAGGCTCTGGAAAGTTTAGTGACTCATTCAAAGCCAAAGAGATATTTGGTGTCAGAATCTGAACTGCCACCCAGATCTTAAGACATCATGTACAGGAATGCTCTTTTGTTTCTTTCTTTCCCTCCCTCTGTCCTTCCCTTTTTATTTCCTTCCCTCCCTTCTTTTCTTCCTTTCTTCTTTTCTCTTCTTTCCCTTCCCCCAGCTCCTCCCCCTTTTTCTTCATCATGCAATATTTCACATATATATATGTCTGATCTAAATAAAATGAATGCCCATTAACCCACCATTCAGCTTAAAAAATATACTACCAATGCTTCTGAAGCCCCGTGCATTCCACCCCCTACTGTAATCACTATCCTGGATTTTGTAGTTATCGTTACCTTTTCTTTCCAGTTTTATCATCTTATCACTTATGTTTCCCTACAAATATCTATATTGCTTTATTCTGCATATTGATGAACTTTCTGTAAATGGAATCATACTGTCTGTATTCTTTTTGGCTAATATGCATCTGAGATTCATTCCTGTTGATGTGTATAGCTGTAGCTCATTTTCACTGCTTTAGAATATTCCATTGTATGAATATACTGCACTTTATTCATCTGTTCTCCTACTGATGGGCGTTTGGGTTGTTTTCAGTTATGTGTTATTCTAAACAAAACTGCATACAACTCCAGTTGCACATGTGCAAGAGTTCTTCCAGTGAAATTACTGACTCATGGAATGTACCTACCTACGCTTTAGTGGCTAATGCCAAATTGTTTTCCAAACTGATTGTACCAATTCCCATAAGCATATGAATTCCAATTAGTCCCCATTTTCATCAACCTGGAATTGTGAGAAATCTTAGCCCATTTCACACCTTGTGCTCAGATCTTGGATTCTAAACACCACTCTCTAATGAAAGGAACCAGAGTTCCTTGGGGAAATAGTTGATTCCAGGGCCAAGGCAGGTAATATATAAGATGAGACTAGAACATCTTTTGCCAGAAAGTAAGAACATGCTCCAAAAACAAAACAAAACACAGGGGCAAAGTAACTCCTAAGTGCCAGAGCTGGAACAATTTGAGCAGCAAAACATATAATTACAGTATTAGATTATAATCCATAAATAAATGAGTCCACACTGATAAAAATAATAAATGAAATAAATAAATGGTAGAGATGGGACAACTCTTCCTTACGGTAGAACTTGAATTAATAAATGTAAAAGGAAAGAGAAAAATATAAAATCACCATGAAATACCACAATAATAACTGTTGTAGCCAAATTGCATCAATAGATGATAAAACTAGTGGGTAAAAGTTTGAGGAGAAATAAAGTTTCATGACTTCAAAAGATCTCCCCCAACATACTTATTAATTACAAAGGGAAAGATGTAATTTTATGGTGGAGAAACTTGGCAGAAACCATGTTAACCAAGTGATCAGGGTTAATACCACCAATAATAAAATATATCAACATCATGAACCCTGTGATATGATGCAGTGAAGAGAACACAATATTTCATGGTATTCTCACCTAAACTGCAGAACCTGAGTTCAATCATGAAAAAACATTAGGCAAACTCAAATTGAGAGACATTTGGCAAAATCATCTACACTCTTCAAGAATATCAAGGTCATGAAGGACAAGGAAAGACTGAGGAGCTACTGCAGACCTCAGGGCACCAAGGATAACTAACAACTAAATGCAATGTGAGATCCTAGATAAGATCCTGGAATAGAAAAGGGACATTAGTGGGAGATTAGTGGCAATATTTGTATAAGGTCTTCAGTTTAGCTAGTAGTACTGTACCAATGTTAATTTCCTGATTCTGACGATCGTAGTATGCTTATGTCAGATGTTAACATTAGGGGAAGCTGGGTGAAGGATACATGAAACTCTGTACTATTCCAGCAACTTTTCTATCAGTCTAAATTTAGTTCGACATAAATTTTTCACCAGTCCAAAGTTGTAAAATTGGTAACTAAGTATGGAAAGAAATAGGTGTCATAAAGGTAGGAAGTAGAATATCAGCTGTATGCCTGATAAAGTTGTTGGATAATGTGGCTCAAGTATGAGGCAACAATAAGCTTCTTAATACCATCCCCAGACCTAGACACACTGACTATCCACCCAGACAGGCAGCACTAGACCCTGAGGTCTATCAGGCAAAGGCAGTGGCTTTACAAATAAGATCATTCATGCACTTTCTCTCTGAAACAAGCCAATTGCAGGAATCTGTCCACATGTGTCTGTTTCTAAAGCCAGTGTTCTTAAGAAAAAAAAAAACAGTTTGAGATATAATTTATATACCATAAAAGTTACCCATTTTTAGCATATAATCCAAATGAGTTTCAGCGAGTTTAATACAATTGTGCAACTATCACCACAGTCCAGTTTTGGATTCTTGCTGGAAGTCTACTCATTTCTTAACATTGCTCAGACTTTACCTCTTCCATTATGTATCTATAATTCTCACATCCCTGCCAACTCTTCTCACCCCCAGCCCCTCCCCACACACACTTAAGAACTTCCCCTCCCCCATCCAACCAAAACACCCTGTGAGTCCTCAATGATTGCACTTGCACATGTATTTGTTGGACCGTGATTCATAGTTCATGAGTTGGTTTCGCTCTTACTGGGCCATGCTCCTGGAGGATAAAGATCATGTTTCATGTATCTTAATATCTCTTGCTCCTGGCACAGCTTATGGTAGGCATTAATAATATTGTTAATTCTCTTCCTTCATTCAATGAATAATTGGTTACTTTTTGGATTGATTTGCTGGTTGGGACCAGACCTGTGCATTTCTGAAGGTTTTACTTATTTTCTCCTTCTTCCTTTTCCTTTTCTTGTCCTTCTTTGTCACCCATTTTATAGAAGGTAGAGAAGCAACAAAGCATAAAGAAATATATGTGTTTAGGCAAAGAGGAATATATATATATATATATATATATATATATATATATATATATATATATAAAGCAACAGTTATCAGTTTTGGATAAAAAATGAAATATTTACCATAATATTTTGTTAAAAGTTGGTCCGTTATTAATATTTTGCCTAATATAACTGACTTTGAATCTGAGAACATAGGTTTTTTCCTAATGGTCCTAAAAATAATTTTCAACAGTAGGGAAGTTTTAGCAAGCTATAGATGCTTGGCCTTTATATAATTGCTTAAAGTTTCGAAGGCGAAGAAATGTAGGTCATTTGGCATTGCAGTTCTCTGCTCCAGCTGTCACTGAATAATCATGGATCACAACAACCGGAGTTTCAGCCCATCATCTCTCCAAGAACCATCAAGTGTTAGAGCCTCTGCCATTACTCGTAAGTCTAATAATAGTCTATAGAACACCACGTATGAGAATAGCCTTTCTTGCTAATTTTTATATTCTGTGGCTACCGACAGGAGACTTACCTGTTCCTCTTATCTGACCTCACAGAGAGATGATGGCAGAGACTAGTTAGGAGACTCAACTGGCATAAAGAGACCAACACTCCAGTGGCCAGAAGTCACTGATGGTTACCAAACTGGTAACAAATTCTGTACTCTCATTATTCTTTACTTGAAAACTCACTAATAAGTGAAGGCAGTCAAACTATTTTCTAAATTTATTTAATAAGGATTCTGTAAGGATTTAAATGGGGAATATAAAGAACTTTGTCTCATTCAAGCTGGAGTAACAGTCTACAGGTAAAGTAGCTTCTCTCTTCTAGGTGCAAAATAGTACCTAGAAGTAGCTAGAAATGACAGATCTCAAAGCTACCACAGAACATTCTGGTAAAAAAATTCTGGGACCTCAGGTAGCCTCCAAAATGTTTATTATACATGGAAAAGATATTTTATATGACAGGGCTTAGTTTAGAAGCTGAAAATGATTTCGTCTGTAAACAGATTATCTTTTGCCCGCTATTGTGATTTTTTATATACTATTTTAGATTTCTTTATTTTTCCTTGTGTATTTTTTAAATCTCTTAGGCTTCATGTTAGCTCACTAGCATTTGTGGCCTGGCACCTGTTTTGACTACGTAATCATGTGTCTTTCCCTACATAGTGCAGACCCTGAAGCCTTATCTGCTAGGACCAGCCTTCCGCTGCCCTAGGAGGGCCTCCCAGTTGCTTGCTGTATCTGTTTTTCCCCAGAAGAAAACAAGAGAAAATTAACAAGGTTGATTTTACTCTCTACATAAGAAATTATATTGGGCCCTTAATCTATTGTTGAGACTATTGTTAAAGTTAAAATTTACTGAGCTCTTTCCATGTGTTAACTTATTTAAACAATATAGCTTTATGAGGTAGATAACCTTACCATGGCCCATTATACAACAGAAGGAATAAGGCAAGGGTGTTAAAAAAAAAAATTTGCCCAAGATCATATGGTTAGTACTGGACTGGAACCCAGGCGGACTGGCCCCAAAGCCCACACTCTTAACCCCTGCACTACTGAATTTCCTTTGAACCTCCAAATCATGTTTTCCCCCTGCTGGACAACAACTAATCCCCAGGAACACACTTACATTAGAGATTCAGCCTGGGAATTAGGAAAATTGGGTTCTTATTCTGCGCTTTAACTACCTGGAAAGGAAGAGCATTCTAGGTAGGGAAAATGCTTGTGCCAAGGTCTAATGGCCATAGGGAAGAGGAAAGAAGGCCAATACCAGGGACAGTGGGAAGCTATTGCAGTGTTTCAAGCTGGGGGAAGGAGGGGGTTAGCTGTACCATGATCACAAAGATCACCCTGCCTGGCTAAAAGAGAGGAAAAGTGGATTCAGGAAGATTTGTTAGGAAGCTACTGAGAAAATCCATGCAAGAGGTGATGGTAGTTTGGGCTAGGGTACTGGTGTAGTATGGGGGGTGGGGCAGGAAGGATGGAAAAAAGGTATCTTCTTGGGACCTCCCTGGTGGTCCAGTGGTTAAAAATCTGCCTTCCAGTGTAGGGGACACGGGTTCGATCCCTGGTTGGGGAACTAAGATCCCACATGCCTGGGACAACTAACTACTGAGACTTCACGCTCTGGAGCCCCCGTGCCACAACTAGAGAGAAGCCCGTGCGCCGCAACAAAGATCCCGTGTGCTGCAACTAAGCCCCAGCACAGCCAAATAAATAAATAAATTCTAAAAAAAAAAAAAAAGAGCGAGAAAAGGTATCTTCTTGATTGAAACTGATTCTGATTATATATTCTATTATATATAGAGCCTTTAACAAAACATTCCAGAAATTACACTTCCAAATATGTGTTACTGCCTTAAAAGTGTCATATTGGTAGGTTATACACCCATTTTAATGATGCTGCATGGCTCTAAACAATTTTGTAAAGCCTCTTAGAAATTCGTTTAGAACCAGGTTGTAACCAAACCAGAAAAACAGACTTATTGCTCTCTATATAGTCATACTTTATAAATCCCCAAAGCTAAGGAACTATGTGTAACATTGTTAACTTTATGCAGGCTTTATGAGAACTTCCTTTTATGAGTTTGACCTTCCAAGGCATATAGTGAGGACACTTTGGGAAGAAAACTAGCAAATGTTGGGCAGGGGTGAACAAAAGCTAAGTTGTCTGATTCTTTATCAAAGAATGAGGGTATATTCTTTTGGCAAAGAGGGAGCCAACTTGGGAAATTCAGAGACAGAAGAAATCCTTGGACAGTCAGGAGGGAATTTTTTGTTTGTTTGTTTGTTTGTTTTTGCGGTACGCGGGCCTCTCACTGTTGTGGCCTCTCCCGTCGTGGAGCACAGGCTCCAGACGCGCAGGCTCAGCAGCCACGGCTCACGGGCCCAGCCGCTCCGCGGCATGTGGGATCCTCCCGGACCAGGGCACGAACCCGTGTCCCCTGCATCGACAGGCGGACTCCCAACCACTGCGCCACCAGGGAAGCCCGGGAATTTTTTTTTTAAGGGAGCAGATAACCAATAAATCTTAGGAGACTGACAACAAATTTCTTACAGAAAAAGAAAAAGAAGAATGAAGTTATAGCCATCCGTTTTTAGAAGAAGTAGGAAGCATGGTGGGGAGAGCTCAAATTTCAGAACCAAGTCAAACTCAGACTCTCTAATTAGCTGTGCAGGTTTGCACAGATTGTCTCTGTGCCTTACTTTCCTCATCTGTAAATTGGAGACACATATGCCAGGAGTTTTGTGAGGTTTTATTAATTGAGCCCTGATTTCCAACCCCTCCCTCAATTTCTTTCACCTCAATACCTTTTCTTCAGGTTAAAGAGCAGGAAACTCTGGGGGGAGCAGGGGTGAAGGGGCTACCCTACAGGAGCTTTCAGGCTTCCCTGGCTTCAGCTTTCTTAGCTCTGCAATTCCAGGCCACAGAGAAAAGAATGCCTGGCGACTTTATCAGCCTCTCTGCAGAGAAGGCCAGCAGCCAGTACCTTTGGTTCAACAGACATTCCCAGAACACCCTGTCATTTAAGGAAAGCAGCAGCCCATTTACGTCCCTGAATCTTTGAAAGAAACTGAAACAACCTCAACGCCCAAGAGTAGGAAACTGGTTGAATTGTGAGACATAATACCCAAAGGCACAGTCACCTGATGGAATTTTAATCGAAGAAGAATATTAAATGACATGAGGAGATGTTCATAATGAATTAAGTAAATATTGCCATGAACCAGTATATATACTACGGATTCCTGTCTTCTTTTTTTTTTTTTTTCCTTTCTCTTTCTTCCCTTTGCGGTACGAGGGCCTCTCATTGTTGTGGCCTCTCCCATTGCGGAGCACAGGCTCCAGACGTGCAGGCTCAGCGGCCATGGCTGACAGGCCCAGCCGCTCCACAGCATGTGGGATCCTCCCGGACCAGGGCACGAACCCGTGTGTCCCCTGCACCGCCAGGCGGACTCTCAACCACTGCGCCACCAGGGAAGCCCGGATTCCTGTCTTTTTAAAATAATTGATTTATAGGGAAAAAATAGAAGGAAATAAAAATTAACAATAAATTCTAAGTGGTAGGAATGTGGGTGTTTAAAATTTTTTCTTTTCTAAGCTTTATGCAATAAACATAATAGTTTTAATATAAAGTATAATACATAAATCTGATATAGCATTTGAAAAACAACTCCACAAGGAGAAATTATGACAACTTCATTCACCCCTCGATGCTCCACGTTGTACAGTAGGGAAATTTCATATAGTTCAGACTTCCCAATACCAGAGGCTCCCAGCCCAGCAGTGCATCTGTACTCTCTTTGGCATTCACATCTTGACAGTCACCTCTCTGGGTGGCAGCAAGATAACTAAGGAAATTCCTGTCCTGTAATCTCTGCAGGAGGCCAGGTCTCCATGTGAGTAGAGAGCAGGGAAAGGGGAGGAAAGCACAAGGCCTAGACTTTCTTGAGTTCTTAAAACAAGAGTACATGTAAGTAGTTAAAACACTTTACATTTATCATTACTGTAGTTGTTAAGAATAACTACCATTTACTGAACACTTTCCTTGTGCCAGGTACATCCTGCATTATCTCATTTAATTTTCACAATGGCCACTTAGATATTATCCCTATTTCACAGATAAAGACACAGGCTGAGGTCAGACAACGTGCCAAAGTTCCCAGTGCAAGGAAGTTGCAGACGTAAGGTGTTTCAGAGATTGCAAAACTATTTCAACATGGCCTCAGTTATTCTTTGCACTACTCTGTGAGATGAGCATTCTGTTTTAACTTGTAAAATGAAGGGACAGATGGCTTCAAAGTCTCTTCTAAGGTTCTACATGGCTGATCCCAAAGGGCATTTCCAGTTTTTGGTTTCAGTAGAGGGGTCGTGTACTGAATAGGTCAATAGGTGGGAGCCAAACACTTTGGGCCTGTTACACTAGATTACGGGGAGCATATTTTAATCTGACCCTGAAAGACGGTAGCGTGTGGTGGGAGACTAGATACTAGCAGCAAACAACCAGATCATAACGATAAGATTGTCAAGGAGACAATCTGTAAAGGGGATATAGGATCAACTACTTTCTGGAGTTTGCTGGAGGGAAGGAGAGAGCCAAGGCAGAATAGCCTAGGTCTCTGGATGATGTTTTGATGCATGGTGGACCAGCTCAACCCCACCTGCAAAGGCCCTGTGTAAATAGCTGTGAAATTTAGGCCCAGTATGTAGGCTTTCATAAAATTGTATTTTATTCAGGTCCTGAATAAGACAATCTGCTACTAATTCTTAAAGTACTATATGTGTTAACATTGACTTTTTGATACACTCACATAACAGAAAGAAAGACAACATGGCTATAATACTTTACTGCATTTTCATTTCTTATTTGGACGAAAGTGGGACTACACCAAAAGTTGTTTGAAGTAGTGAACTGAGACCCTGAGTTATTTTCATGCTATCTATACTGTTTGCTACATCAGAAGTAAATTTTCATGACTGGTCTCAATGGAAATAAATTTTCAAATTAGTAATCTTGATTTAAAAAAATATTGCTTTTGTGTGTGTGTGTGTTAGGGGGGAGCAAGAGGCAGCAGGAGAGGAAGCATTTTCCCCAGAATTATGAATTAGCAACCTTGGATCCTTGCCCAGGCTCTGCCCCCAACCAGCTAAGTAATTTTGAATAAACTTCTTAAATTTCAGATTCCTCACCTGTACAAGGAGATTCTAAAAGGCAGGTGATGTTTGATGTTGTTAATGTTCTATGTGACAAACCAGCATTCCACTGGTATACATAACAGTAAAACAAAATCCAGTGAGCCCTTAAGTCCAGATAAGTATCGCTAAATGCTATAAGACTGACACTTGTCTTTATCCTCCAGAGTATGGATGGTGGGCACTCTAAGTAGGAAGCTTTGATGTTACACTAGCAGAAAAGGTTTCCCTTCACTTTGTCCTCACCTGGTACAGAGAAAAGGAAGAGGAAGTGGGTACGAGTATAGGATTTGGAAGCTGCATTCTTGGGAGTCAAGACCGGAAGCCGCCTCCTCCAGTTGCTCTGACCTGACCTCTAGTTAATCCCGTACAAGTTTAATTTGACTGTCCCTAGATGGTACCTATCACCTGCTGGGATCTGTCAGTCCTTGGATTTGTGCTCTCCCAGAAGTAAGGGTCTGTTCTTTGACATCCTAGGAGGAATTGTTATGCTCTAAGAAGGATAGAGGAGATACAGAACTAACTACCAATGCTTACATCTTAACGAATTCAATACATAATGTGTCACAGGGTTAAAAATGTGGAAATTAGCTTTTCAAATTTATGTTTAATTATTCTGAGGACCTGCTTGGCCATCACGTATCTACTGGACTTGTTATGAGGATGAAATAGGAAAAACTCAAAAGAGGATACTAAACACTAGGTAGGACAGCTTTTAGAAATCAAGAAGCAGAATTTCCCATGTGGTCAGGCAAACAAACCAATCATTATTTTCACACCCACCCAAAGGTTCTGACACTTTATGCTTCAAAGGCTTGTGTGGTAGTTCAATCCTACTTGAAGAAGCTTACAAGGCCCTGTGCCCAGCTTCGAGTATTTTCATAGATTTCCCTTGTTCAGTAACCGTGGCCCCCCAATTTATCATTCTCATATCACTCCATTCTCTCTTCGTCTGTTCTATAAGCTTTTAGTGCCTTCCATGTTCACTGTTCTTCCCCCAACCAAAATAATCTCGGGGGATTGCCTAAGGGGAAATCCCTATAAAAGTATCAACACTAGGAGAGAGTGAGGACGAGTTACTGCCCATAAATCGGGCACTTTAAAGGCTTTTGCTTTAATCACCGTTTAGGACTTAAAACCATGAGGAAAGGAGGAGCTTTCCTCCGCGAGGAGTGCCCACCTTCATCCGCCGGCTGCAGTTTCCCAAGAGTAAAGGAAGGCATCACCTCATCACTTCCAAGATTCCGTCGACCCTTCTCTACGTTGGCAGGTATTTCCTTCACGACGCCAAACACTTTCTAACACCTCGACCGCTTAAGCGCTCCTGAAGTTTTCCAATTGCCGTGGCGACGCTCCCGGCTTTGTTTTTCTACTTCCCTAGGCAGAAGCCCGCCCACTAGCGTCAAAGCTAGCTCCTCACTGGCCCGAAAGTGTGCTCGTCTCCTCAGCAAGCCATTTAGAGCCTTACTTTCTACGCCGGGGATTTGAAAAACGGAAAAGACCTCGACCTGTTCCTGGGAGTAGGGTGGGGCTGTGAATGAGTGACAGCTTGACCCTCCAATAGTCAGAGCCATAGGACCTGCCCCTTGTGGCTCCGGGGCTAGAAAAGAGAGTCGATGCCGGCAGCAGCGATGAGTCTTGGGAGGTACTGGCAGCTTGGCGGTTCCGAGGAGCGGCTGCTGCTGGTGGCCTTTTTGCAGGTGAGTGGTTTTAATATTGCTGTTGCGAACGTTTCCATTTCTCAATGATGTGGTGGTTTATTTTGGCGTGCGGGAGGGCCAGTTCCTTTCCTCCCCGGGTTCAGTCTTTGATGGGAGTCTGGCACTCGCGCGTCCACCCCTCAAGCTCCGACCCTCACTTATCCCCCAGTTCCCGCTCAGCTGTCCCTTTGTCAGAATAAGCCTCTCTGGTCTGACAGCCGAAAGGAGGATTCCGCTTGGTAGAGGTACCTTGACGGCAAGAATAAACAGGAATTGAAGGGAGTGATGAACTCAACTCCCCTGGACGTCTGAGGCACGGGGTGACAGAGCCCCGTAAATAGTAGGGCTCCCACTGGAAGGGAGCTCGGTGTGTTTTCAGGGCTGTGCCACTATATTGAGGGCCATGGCAGACCTGGCCCTAAAAGTCTCAGTAGACAGAAAAAACTTGAACGTCATGAAAGGAGAAAGGTGAATATCTGCAATGGTTTATGGAGGGTTCTAGTCTGGAGCTAAATCACAGGTTCTTCGAACCACTACAAATGAAAAAATAAGTGTATTTCTTCTCCTTTCGAAGGGATGGGGGCCATATTACTGGAGAAGGACAACAGAAATGTGTAATGGAAGTGAAGTTCACAGTTAACGTTTTAAGGATAATTGGTTGTTAGTTAACTTATTGTAACTCTCATTCCCCTACCACCTCCCTTCCAAATTATGGAGGCTTTATAGCTTGTGAGTGGTACCAGAATGTTAACTGACTGAATGCACACTTTTGGGAAAAAAAATCAAATGCTATCTTTCACCAGTAGCTATTAGGGTTTTCTATAATGAAAGCAGAACACATGTCATTTTGTCTTTTATTTTAAAACTGTCTTCCCTGAGGCCAGGGGACTAGGTTTGATCCATCTTTGTGTTCCTGTAGCACCTCACACACCACAGATGCTACTCAATTGTGGTGGGGTTGAGAGAAGCATAATTCAAACAAATGGTGTCATGGAAGGAGCTCTGAGTTGGCAGTCAAGGCACCTGGGTTTTAGTCTTGAAGCTAGTTGTGTGATCTTAAATCATTTCAGTTATCTGTCTCTTAATTTTCGCATCTTTAAAAAGTGGATGTCGCATTGGATTATTTCCAAGGTCCATGCCTGTGTTCAAAGTCTGTTTTAAACTAAAGATCCTTAGACGTTTTCCACCACAAGTACATCAGCAAAATCTCATTGCAGTAAATTCCTAACCAGCCTGTTAGCAAATAAAAGTTCCCAGCTACAACAGTAGTACCTGTTCTTTTGTGTCCATATTTAAACCAAACCAAGTGGATCATTGTAGAAAATTTGGCTTCTGTCCAGAATGAACATTGTACAGAAGTATAATGTGGCAGAAAATGTCATCCTTTATTCCATCACTCAGAGGCAACCACTGTTGGTGTCCGGGTTGATCTTTCAGTCTCTCTTCCTCTTTTGCCTCCTATGGTTGGTTGAAATTAAGTGGCATGTTTCATTTTAAGTAATGACATCTAAATTCAGCCATGCCCTCATCTTTGTGTGTCTGGTGCCTAGAGCAGAGAGGACACGCCAGTGTCTGAACTGTTAGGTCACTTGAACATCCTTGGAATGAAATCTGGTGTGAAGGGATATTTATATGGGGAAATAGGACTAAAAGTATCACTTAATAACAAAACTCTTTAACAGAAACTCGACCACAAATATGGATAAAATATAGTTTATAAAATGTAAAATAAATGTTAGCCACTTCACTAAAGCATTTGGATTGTAGAATATTGCTTAGTATTTGGTATGCTTCTAGGACTGTATCTTACTGGCAACGCCTCTTTCCTGAAACACAACATTTGATTGCATTCCTACTTCCACTGTCTAATTTAACCTTTTCTCCTTACTGCCACCCTCATTTTGCTTTATTCCCAGCTTTTACTTCTGCTCATACCATCAGCAAGTCAGGATCACTCTCAAGGGCCTGAGGTCTGTGTCAGTGTTCATGTGTTAGTCAAAGTCTGCTCCATTCAACCCAGAATACCTCACACTCTTTGGTAGACCACTTCACCATAATCTCATTTAGTCTTCTTCATAGCCCCTTGAGAATAGTAATTAGATAGGAAGGAGGTGTCACGAGTGGGTGTTGTGCACATCAGTGATGCCATGCAGGCTGGAACAGGCCACATGCCCCAGGCACACACATATGCCATTACACGTGTGTCCCTTTCCTGTGAAGAGGGGTCTACCTGCTATGGTTTGTTACCTTTGTAACAAGTGGTTAATAGGTATAAAGTTGGAGAATGACAGGGTAATAGTGTCTGGAAAACACCTGTAAGTAATAGCGTTTGCTCCTGGTAAAGAGTTGTTCTTATAATGCAAACACAAATGGAACAGTTCCCATAAAGCTTTAGGAAAAGTAATAGATTATGGAACAATAGGTACTTTTGGATATAGTCATGTTTGAACTTTTCGTAATGAGCTGGGCTTGGGGAAAGGCATATTTTAAGACCCTAAGGAACTGAGCTCCAGATTTTATTTCCACTGTTCCTTTTTAATCTATCAGAAACACGGTTAACCTCTCTTTTTCCTATCCTCACATCTAGCCAGCCTATCTTTATAGAGTTAGATCCCTAATGCAGCAGAGGTTAAGAGTTGTTCAAAGGTATGTAGTGAGGATTTGGACCAGGGAAAACATCCAAGTGGTCTAGGGTAGGATTTGAATATTTAATATTTAAGGGTAAGCTTTAGCTCAAAGCAACTCTGGCTCTGCATGCCTTATTTTATATTACTTCAACATTATATCATTGATCACATTTCTTACTCAATTTTGAAAACAGTAAACAAACTGTTTAGACTGGACTTTATCCTGTAATTTTCCCCACCTGTTCATGAGTTGCCATACTAGAGTATTAGACATTATTATTTTTCAAACACCTGAGGAAAGGAGGAAGCACTGTCCTAGGAGCATTGGTTTGGGAGAGAGGACGAGACTCAGTTATGGTGGGTGAGGGAGAGGTATGTGAAATTATATGGTTTAATGAGGAGCAGGTGTAGGAGGCAGCAGCAAGATTTTTAGCTACATTTGTTGATACTACCTAGAGATTCTGGAAGTATTGTAGAAGTAACCTCAGTAAATGCAATGGCCTGATGTGTACCAGTCTCCTACCTACCTACCCACCCTCTCCATCCCTACCTTGCCAAAAGGATGCTAATCTTGAAACATAACTCGACTTTACGGTGACATTTATGGAAAGGATATTTTTTACCCTGTCGCCAATTTAGGTGGGAAAAAATGCATATACGTATATGTATTTCAAAAGGTCTTTGAAAATATGAGTCACCTGCAAATTGTGTTTTCTTCAAATCGCCTATTTGTTTCTTTTTTGCCAAGGCAATTCCATAGCACCCATTCCTGAGCAGGTATACATTCACCTGAAGTGTGAAGCATTTATAAAGATGTCTAATAAAAGTAATGCATGTCAAAATGACAGATTATATTTTTGAAGTTGGTTAACAAGATGAATAATTTTTTCCCTCTTCTATCTTGAACCCATTATTAAATAATTTGATGAAGCAAAATAAACTACTCAGACTGATTTAAATGTGCTCAGTACTATCTTCTGTGAGGGATAAAAATAGTTATGAATGGGATTCCATTATTCAAGGCACTTGCAGTTCTGGCCAAGAATGAAAGCAGGTGATTTAATAATGTTGGGATTATCCCATGACAGGATGCTTAAAGGTTCAAAATGCTGATGTGATTAGTAGATCTGAATAATCCCAGCTAGGCCAGGGTTTGGCAAACTAAGGCCTTCTGACCCACTACCTGTTTTTGTACAGTCCACAAACTATGAATGGTTTTTAATGGTTGAAATAAATCAAAGTATAACAATATTTCATGTGCATGAAAATTATATGAGATTCTAATTTCTTTGTCCATATGTAAAAGACAAAAAAAGTTCCAATATGTTTATTGGAACACAGCCTTATTTATTCATACATGCATTGTTTATGGCTGCTTTCAGCAAAATTGAGTAATTGTAACAGAGACCACATAGCCCACAAAGCCTAAAAAATTTACTCTTTGGCCTTTTACAGAGAAAGTTGCCCCCACCTGAGCTAAGCTGAAGTGTCTTTCACATCATTGCCTTTACCCCTTTTCAAGAGCCATTATGCTTGTCCAGGTCTTCATTAAATGTTACCAGAATGGTTGCAGAAGCCTCACAAGTATTCAAATCCCTGGTTTTCCCATCTCTCTTACTTGTAAGTGCTGCCTGATCCTCCTAAAATACACATTATTAACCCTTTAATGATGTCCCAATACTTAAAGAAGAACCTGTGTTCTTTGGCACAAGGCCCTTTTGGGGGCCACTATTCAGTCTTATCTTTCTAGACTAGTCTCCTCCTACTTCCTTGTTATACCCTATACTTAGTTTAAGGTGGTCATATAATTTTCCAGATGGGACCTTCAAGTGTGAAAGGGGCCCTATAATAAGTATGTTGGGAAAACAGGCCTAAACCGAGACTGTTCTAGGCAAACCAGTTTGAATGGCTCACCATTTCTCCATAAACACCTATTCCCTTGCCCTCTACTCACTGTTCCCTTAGGCTGGAATTCCTTTTCTTTTTTCTATAAATCTGAATCTTAAACATCCTGGAATTCTTTTTCTTTTTTCTATAAATCTGAA